>NW_026015635.1:0-3066 GCF_020379485.1 Brassica napus
AACGACGACGAAGAAGCTGTCCTATTCCCAAACTGGGAAAACTGGAATCACCTGATTGAAAGTGGGATAACTCATTCATCCCAACTCCTATGAGATTAATTCAACTTCCTGGTGATTCTCCAACACCTTATGTATCCCAAATCAAGCGTCTTACAAAGTGATTCATCCTCGGTTTTGATTGGAACGACGAAGAAGCTGTCCTATTCCCAAACTGGGAAACTGGAATCACCTGATTTGAAAGTGGGATAACTTCTTCATCCCAACTCCTATGAGATTTATTCAACTTCCTGGTGATTCTCCAACACTTTATGTATCCAAATCAAGCTTCTTACAAAGTGATTCATCCTGGTCGATTGGAACGACGAGGAGAAGTTGTCCTATTCCCAAACTGGGAAACTGGAATCACCTGATTAGAAAGCGGGATAACTTCTTCATCCCAACTCCTATGAGATTTATCAACTTCCTGGTGATTCTCCAACATTTTATGTATCCAAATCAAGCTTCTTACAAAGTGATTCATCCTGGTTCGATTGGAACGACGGAGAAGTTGTCCTATTCCCAAACTGGGAAAACTGAGAAACTGGAATCACCTGATTAGCAAGTGGGATAACTTCTTCATCCCAACTCTTATGAGATTTATTCAACTTTCTGGTGATTCTCAAACACTTTATGTATCCAAATCAAGCTTCTTACAAAGTGATTCATCCTGGTTTGATTGAACGACGAAGAAGCTGTCCTATTCCCAAACTGGGAAAACTGGAATCACCTGATTAGAAAGTAGGATAACTTCTTCATCCGAACTCCTATGAGATTTATTCAACCTCCTGGTGATTCTCCAACACTTTATGTATCCAAATCAAGCTTCTTACAAAGTGATTCATCCTGGTTCTATTGGAACGACGAATAAGCTGTCCTATTCCCAAACTGGGAAACTTGGAATCACCTGATTAGAAAGTGGGATAACTTCTTCATCCCAACTGTTATGAGATTTTTCAAATTCCTGGTGATTCTCCACACTTTATGTATCCAAATCAAGCTTCTTACAAAGTGATTTCATCTGGTTTGATTGGAACGACGAAGAAGCTGTCCTATTCCCAAACTGGGAAAACTGGAATCACCTGAATAGAAAGTGGGATAACTTCTTCTTCTCCCAACTCCTATGAGATTAATTCAACTTCCTGGTGATTCTCCAACACTTTATGTATCCAAATCAAGCTTCTTACAAAGTGATTCATCCTGGTTCGATTGGAACTACGGAGGAAGTGTCCTATTCCCAAACTGGGGGAAACTGGAATCACCTGATTAGAAAGTGGGATAACTTCTTCATCCCAACTCTTATGAGATTATTCAACTTCCTGGTGATCTCCCAACACTTTATGTATCCAAATCAAGCTTCTTACAAAAAGTTGTCATCCTGGCTTGATTGGAACGACGAAGAAGCTGTCCTATTCCCAAACTGGGAACTGGAATCACCTGATTAGAAAGTGGGATAACTTCTTCATCCCAACTCCTATGGATTTATTCAACTTCCTGATGTTTCCTCACCATTTTATGTATCCAAATCAAGCTTCTGACAAAGTGATTTCATCCTGGTTTAATTGGAACGACAGAGAAGCTGTCCTATTCCTAACTGGGAAACTGGAATCACCTGATTAGAAAGCGGGATAACTTCTTCATCCCAACTCCTATGAGATTTATTCAACTTCCCTGGTGATTCTCCAAACCTTTATGTATCCAATCAAGCTTCTTACAAAGTGATTCATCCTGGTTTGATTGGAACGACGAAGAAGGTGTCCTATTCCCAAACTGGGAAAACGGAATCACCTGATTAGAAAAACAAAAGTGGGATAACTTCTTCACCCCAACTCCTATGAGATTTATTCAACTCCCTGGTGATTCTCCACCATTTTATGTATCCAAATCAAGCTTCTTACAAAGTGATTCATCCTGGTTTGATGGGAACGACGAAGAAGCTGTCCATTCCCAAACTGGGAAACTGGAATCACCTGATTAGAAAGCGGGGATAAACTTCTTCATCCCAACTCCTATGAGATTTATTCAACTTCCTGGTGATTCTCCAACACTTGATGTATCCAAATCAAGCTTCTTACAAAGTGATTCATCCTGGTTTGATTGGAACGACGAAGAAGGTGTCCTATTCCCAAACTGGGAAACTGGAATCACCTGATTAGAAAGTGGGATAACTTCTTCATCCCAACTCCTATGAGATTTATTCAACTTCCTGGTGATTCCCCACACTTTATGTATCCAAATCAAGCTTCTTACAAAGTGATTCATCCTGGCTTTTTATGATTTTTAAAGAGATCTCTACTCTGGTAGTATGTGTGTGTGTGTATAAGCTTCAATGAAGAATGATTAGAGCTTGTTCTAGGTGATATAGAGAAAAGGATTGGTGAGAGTGTTTATGAGTATGTGAGAGACTTAAGAACAGAGATTAAGAGACTTAAGAGACTAGAGATTAGAGAAGGAGAAGGGAAACCCCTTACTCACTTAATGTTTCCAATTGTTTACAAGAAGCTTAAATACATAAATGGGAGGCTGGATTCATCAGATAACCTAAGCATGTGAAGTCAGCATAAAGGGGGAGGGGCGCGCCCATTGAATTCTATGGACCAGAATCATCACATGCTTGGCCAATGGAGTCTTTGGTGTGGTCTGGCCTTTACGGGCTGTCATGAGCTGTCTTGTGGACTGAAATACTTTGGCTGTGATTGGTCCTGTGTGAGCTGGAGAGAAAGGCACCTTCCTGGTTGCTTCCTAAGGCATCTTTGAATATGCCAAATGGATCTTTTCCCTTGGATAGTTTCACACGCCCTTCTCCTTAACTTGTCTCCCAAGACATGATCAGACTTGGCTGTACGGATGTCATGACCGTACACCTTGTAACCTAAGATTGCACATTCCTCAATGTGCTCAAGTGTGGTCTTACCTGATAAGTTTTGTTTGGGTCGATCATGTCCGTACGGTCCGTACCATCCGTACGTCCGTCCGTACAGGCTGGCTGATCCCTAACTTTGCACCATCGACCATAATCTTCCCAATGAT
>NW_026015636.1:0-19700 GCF_020379485.1 Brassica napus
TCATGTTTTGTGTAATGCATTTAAAAATGAGTATAAATTGCAAATGTTACTGATGAAAGCTTGCATTGAATTTAGAGAACTTAATAATCATAAAACTAGGATGTCAATATAGTGTCTAGAACTTGCATCGTCATTGTTAGAGATAGAAATCTACTGTCTTGACTTAGGCGTTTGATTGTTGCTTATGCCATAGTTAAATCCATCAGTGATGTCTTACAAGCATTTAGAAGTGTTACTTGAAGAGAAGAAATGGAGAAGAAGAAACTAAAAGTGTTGAGTTGAGTTGGGGCTTGTGCAAAAGATAGGGCAAGGTGTCCAGAAGTGTCCTGATGGATGTGCAAAGTTAGGGTCAAGTCTAGGAGAGACTTAGAAGTGTATTTGGGAGCAAATGAGCGAGTGTGCAAAGATAGGGCGAGGCAGTACGGACATGTACGGACAGTACGGATCCGTACGGACCAGGGCGACCCAGATTTGCATAACTCGGCCATTTGAGAAGTTTTGGAGTTGGTGCAAAAATAGGGCGAACCTGACGTCCCGGGAAGGCTTGTGCAATGTCTGGGCAAGGTTTAGGAGTTATAAAAGTGGTCCCAGTCTTGTGGATAAGGTTCTGATCAGATGGCATCAAAGGAGAATCAAGAAGATGCCATTGGAGTGTGATTGGCTAGTTTGGTCTTGGGACAGGCTGGCCTTGGCTGTAAAGACAAGGGGAGCCACGACCATGTACCTGGACTTATCTCTGGATAGATTAGCAGGAGCCTAAGGAGAGCCAATCACAGTTCAGCCTTCCCCATTTTGAATTAAACCAATCAGACTCCATCTCCTCTTAACCAATCAGCATCAACTACTCAGATTGCAACAAGACCAGCTCATCTACACCATCCATTCCTCTTAAGTGATTTACAGCCATTAGATATAGGTTTATGATGTCTCAGATTGTAACAGCCTATATAAACAGATGTATGGACGAAATTGTAACTCTTAAGAGAGTTAGGGGGATTTCCCTCTCCTTCATGGAAATGAAAAACTAGTTCTTGAATCTGAAACTCTAATCTCTAAACACTTATTCTCTTAGTCTCTCAGTCTCTTAATCTCATTCTCTTTAGTCTCATAAACACTTAAACACTCTCATCAATCTCTGTTCTCAAATCACCTAAAACAAGCTCTTATCTTTCTCCATTGGAGTTTATACACACACACATACAACCAGAGTAGAGATCTCTTTAAAAATCACATGGTATCAGAGCCAGGTTCATCTGAACTTGGTTCTTGCTTCCGCTGAAGCTCATAGCTCTCCTCCATGTCGCTTGAAGCCAAGAAGAAGCTCCATGGTCCAGCCGGCTGTTCAACTCTTCAAGAAGAAGGTATGCTCATCCATGGTGTCCAGAAGCTGTCTCTGGCTGATCTACACTCTCTCATGAAGCCCATGAAGAAGAAAGAACCCTGGGAAGCAAAGGGTTCTTATTCACTGTCCAAGAAGAAAGGTGACAGCTTTCAGCTGGTACTGGTGTGGCGAATTCAACATGAAGAAAGGTGTGGTCATTGACATGGAGAGTGCAAGAGAAAGGTCCATGGGAGAAGGAGAAGTTGGAGTTGACACCAACAGCTCACTGTCTTGCCATGATCTATGGAGTTTCAAGGAACTAACACTAGTTCCTTGGCTGTAAGAAACCTCTTTCTCTTGTATAAAGCTTGAGTATATTGACTGGTTGTGATGTGATTGAAAACCTGAGGACTGTTTAAAAGATTATTAAATGAAATAAAATGAATTTAGAATCTGTCCCAGGATGCTTAAAGAGCTTGGTTCCCTAGTAATCCTTTCATTGTACTAGTTATACTAAGTTTACTAGCAGTTGTGTAAGTTAAAAGGACTAGTAATTTAACAGTATTACTAGGATTACTAGGTATGTTAATATGCTTATCTCCGGTTCATAATGATGCTTGTTGTGATTGATTGAATCTGCTTGCATACATGGATTGAAACCGAATTGAAAGCTGTTGCATATAGTCTTGTGGCTGTCTTACATTGAAGCATTAGATTCATGTCTAACTGCTGAGTAAAGAAGCTTTAAAATGCCTAAGTAGCTTGCATAAACTGAAAAAGAAAATGCTTGTGCTTAGAGAGATTGCTTGCAAAGATAGAACTTGAAAATGACTTGTTTTAATCTGTTGCAATGCTTGTGAGATTGGGAATCAAACTTGATGATTAATCAAGGATTGATCCCAATACTCTTGTGTCTTATCCTTGCTGGAGTTTGAGTGGTGTTTCAGGTTCACAAGAAGTGTTCTTTGCTCACCACCTATCCAAGACAAGAGGAAGACTTGAACCATTGTGTGGAGCAATGGGAAGATACTTGTGTGTAGAAGCTGGTTTAAGAAGCGCAGGCCACGAGGTTGTTGAGCTCCTGGTTCAAGACATACAAGCGGAAGACCAACCATTGTGTGGAGCAATGGGAAGGTTCTTGTGTGTAGAAGCCGGTTTAAGAAGCGCAGGCCACGAGGTTGTTGAGCTCCTGGTTCAAGACACACAAGAAGAAGAAGGTCACCACCTAAGCCATGAGGAAGGCCGGTGATCTGAGGGTACTTGAAGCTGAAGGCAAAAGGGTGGATCAGTGATTTAAGCGCAGCTGTTAGGGTGATGTGCTCCTGGTCTTGAAGTTCATTGAGGCTCATCTCAAGCTTGTGGTGGGGATTCAAATGACCAACCTGAAGAGCTAAAGTTCAAGACATGTTTCCTCCTTATCACTACAAGAGAAGGATAAAATGAAGCCTGTTGCCAACATTCTGTGGGAAGTCCACAGCCTGCTCCAAAGAGGGTAGAGAGGATGTTGTGACAATGGAGAGATGACTTGTGGTTCTGTCCATGGTGGTTTAGTCACCATAGCCTACACATCAGATGAGTGTAGAGAGGACAGTCGACATACAAAGAAGAGCATCACCAGGAGGGTGATGCAATTTAAACCAAGACCATTGCAAGCTGATCATGGAGTGATCCAGCCGAAGTAGAGGGAAGAAGAAAGCTACTCAATAAGCTTCTGGTGTGAGATGCTTGGAGAGTGAGCATTGCAAGAGGGATGGGCACACCAAGGAGAGGTGTTGGATACTGAATCCAAGCCTCAAACCTGCCAAGTTCAAGTGAACCGTGCCCATGGAGGTTCAAGAGATCAGCTCGGATCTCTTGTTTGTAAGCAAACCTCCTAACCCTTAATAAGAGCTTGTGTCTTTATTTATTGTGCTGTGAGTGGTGTCTAGAGTCCCAGAATCTCATGTTTTGTTTATTGCATTGTCTTGTGTGTTGCCATAGCTTGAATCAGAATGAATGTGTTGTAGAATTGAGTAGAATGTCTATACTGCTTGCATCATGTTTGAAAAGCTGTTTTGCATACATAAGCATGTCTCATATTGTCTAAGTTCAATCCGAGTGTGTACTGTTGCTAATGTTTATGTTTATTCCATAAATGAAAGTCTAGCATCAATTAGAAAGTGTCTAAGTTGTGTGCATCATTGGTCTTGATTGAAACTGGTGTGCATAGCTTTAATATGTCTCATGGATTGAACCTGTTGCATTCATGGAGTTAATGCTTTAAGATTGTGCATTCATGTATTGATGCATTTAAAAATGAGCCTAAATTGTCAATGTATTGTATAAAGCTTGCATTGTCATTTTAGAGATTGAAAACTGCTTGTTCTTGCCTTAATTGATTGGCTTGTTTCAAGGTTTATATATTGCTGTGGCATTGGTGATCAAACAGGATAAATTATCTTGGTTTGATCCCAATGGGATGATCTGATCTTGCATTGAGTTGTGGTGGTGTTAGGTACACAAGGAAAGTGATACATGTAACTCACCAACAGCCAAGAATGTAGAGACAAAGGTCTTGTGCCATTGCATATCATCACTAGGACATGTTAGTCCATAATCTACAGGAAGTGTAGTGTGATTGAGTATGCAATGAGAGATGGCCATTGCATAATACCATTTGACATATCTAGTCCTTAGTCTACAGGAAGTGTAGCATGGGTCATTATGCAATGAGAGGTGTGTCTTGTGAGACTCTCTATGGTGATTCAAACACCCTAGTTCCTGGTTAAGGAAGAGAGTAAACTCACAAGAAGAAAGCTATCATGAAAGATGATAGTTATTAGACCATGGAGATGCATAGGATCATCACAAGCGTAGCTCCTTCTAGTCTCGGTTCTAAGCTTGAAGGGGAGTCTTAATGCATATGATCCTGTTGAGTTGAGCTGAATATATATGTATGAAGAGCTAAGGAGTTGAAGAGGAAAGGAGATGAGGAAGCTTGAGAGAGTTTAGGGAGAGCATGGTACGGACGTCCGTACAAGGCCGTACAAGCCGTACAGTCCGTACCATCCAGCATCGACCAAGACTTACCTTGCATCAGCCAAGTAACACGGTAACTAAGGTAAAGGGAAGGAACTTACCTTGAGGCATCAGACCGTTTAGGGATAAGGTAGAGCGCGCCTTGACAGGCTGGAACAGCTGGAAAGGCAAGAGCATCTCGGTCCAAGATGCCAGATACTCCGCGCATGTGGAGAAGCTAATTGGCTAGTCCAAATGAGCTTATCCTCTCCTGATTGACCTCACATGCTTTAGTCTTCTCTTGATTTCGAAAACCCTTGTATGCTCTCTCTATATATTGTAACTCATCAACCCTAATGAAGATTATGCAGTTTGAGTCTCTCTAATCTCTTAGACACTATGCTTTTCTCTTAGACACTAAACGGCTCTATCTAGTCTCCTAATCTTTCACAAACTTCTCTTAATCACTTCCTAAACACTCTCTTTATTCTGTTTACTCTAAGGATCTCTTAATCTCATATGGTATCAGAGCCAGGTTCATTTGAATCTGGGGTTTGATCTTTAGAGAGTTACAAGCTAAAC
Source organism: Brassica napus (assembly GCF_020379485.1). Lineage (NCBI taxonomy): Eukaryota > Viridiplantae > Streptophyta > Magnoliopsida > Brassicales > Brassicaceae > Brassica > Brassica napus. The sequence continues at coordinate 4,901 of NW_026015636.1, forward strand.
GTCTTTGAAGCTACACGCGAGTAGTCTTGAAGGTGTTGAAGCTGTGGTCCGTTCTAGTTGAAGCTGTGCTACGTTCTGTTGGTTTGCGTGATTCTAGACTCAAGGTTGGTGTGTACGAAATCCAAGATCCAAGTTTTCAAGTCAAGCAAAGATGGAACATGGGATGAACATGAGGATGAAGGTAGCGGTTACTTTCAAAGGTAGCAACTACCTTGTGTGGTCTCGGATGGTGAAGACTGCTGTGGGAAGTAAGGGTTTGTGGGGGCACATCACAACAGGGGAGGCTCCGAAACTCATTACTCAGGGAGGAGATCAAGAAGAGGTCTCCAATGAAGCGGCTGTGGAGAAATGGCAACAAGAAGACATGCTGGTGATGACGGTTCTACACGCATCCTTGGACCCAGCTATCTTGGATGCCTACAGCTACTGTGAATCAGCCAAGGAGCTGTGGGACACGCTGAAGAAGGTGTATGGGAACACTTCCAACCTCAGCCGTGTGTTTGAAGTGAAGCTAGCGATCAACCGTCTTGCACAAGAGGACATGGAGTTCACTAAGCACTTGGGGAGGTTCAGGTCCTTATGGTCAGAGCTGGAGATGCTGAGGCCGAGCACAACTGATCCAGATCAGCTGAATGAGAGGCGCGAGCAAGACAAGGTCTTTGGGCTGCTTCTCACACTGAACCCGGCCTACACCCAGCTCATCCAGCACATGTTAAGGTCAGACAAGCTTCCGGACCTTGAGGAGGTGTGTGCACAAATCCAAAGGGAGCAGGGATCCATGGGTTTGTTTGGAGGAAAGGGGGAGCTCTCTCTTGCCAATCAAGCAGCTCATGAGGATTCAACCGAGGCTCCACAAGCAAACAAGGCATCTCACGGGAAGTACGAGGACAGGAAGTTCAATGGCAACTGTGATCATTGCAAGAAGCATGGTCATAAGAAGAGCCAATGCTGGATACTGCACCCACACCTCAAGCCGGCCAAGTTCATGAAGGAGCGTGAGGGAAGGGCAAATGTGACTGAAGGTTCAAGCGGAGCTGGCACCAGCAAGATCAGTGAAGTGGATGGGCTTGGAGGCAATGATGGGAATGGGAAGTCTCTGGTGGCTTACACAGGCGCCTCAAGCTCCCGCAGCAATGATGACTACATCAAGAGATCAGACCTTGATGCCCTCTTCAAAATGCTAAAGGAAAACGGTAACACTTACGGTTATTCCTTTGGAGCTTCTATGATTGCATATAAGGATGATCACTTGATTAGAGAACTAGTAGAACGGTTAGAAGCTAGGAATGAGTATAGGCATGCTTACATTGCTAGAACTGATAAGATGCATTCATCACTTAGTAATCTATGCCATAATGCTAAACGAGTAGGTAAACCATTGATTGTTGATTCTGGTGCATCACATCATATGATAAGTGATGAAAACTTGATTAAGGATATAGAACCTACACATGGGCATGTGATGATAGCAAATGGGGATAAGATACCCATTAGAGGAATAGGAAAGCTTAAGCTGTTTAACAAAGAATCTAGAGCTTTTTACATGCCTGAATTCACATCAAACCTATTATCAGTGAAGAAATGTACTAATGATTTACAATGCAATGTTATCTTTAGTCCTAATGATGTGAAGTTTCAGGATATTGAGAGCAGCAGGTTGATTGGGAAAGGGGTGACTAAGGGAGATCTCTATATGCTTGAAGAACTCACTTCTGTTCCTGATTATAGTTGCTCGTTTACTTCTGCTTCTTTGTTGAATAAAAATGCATTGTGGCATGCTAGAGTAGGACACCCTCATGTTAAAGCTTTGAACTTAATGGTACCAGGTGTTGTGTTTGAGAATAAGGATTGTGAAGCTTGCATTTTAGGCAAGCATTGTAGAACTGTGTTTCAAAAGTCTACTACTGTTTATGATAATTGCTTTGATCTAATTCATTCAGATGTATGGACTGCCCCTTGCTTATCTAGAGATAGTTATAAGTATTTTGTCACATTCATTGATGAAAAATCCAAATACACCTGGTTAACCTTAATTCAGACCAAAGATAGGGTACTTGATGCATTTAGGAATTTTCAAACTTATGTAACTAACCATTATCATGCTAAGATTAAAATTTTGAGATCAGATAATGGAGGAGAGTACACGAGTCATGCATTCAAGCAACACCTATCACAACATGGGATTCTACATCAAACAAGCTGTCCTTATACTCCACAGCAAAATGGAGTGGCTGAGAGGAAGAATAGGCATCTCATGGAAGTGGCAAGGTCACTTATGTTTCAGAGTAATGTTCCAAAGAGATTTTGGAGTGATGCGGTTGCCACTGCTTGTTACCTGATAAACAGAACTCCAACCAAAGTTCTGAATGAGAAGGCTCCATTTGAAGTTCTGAACAGGTACAAGCCAGCTCTTGATTACTTGCGAGTCTTTGGATGCCTATGCTTTGTCCTCAAACCAGGAGAGATGATCAACAAGCTAGAAGCAAGAAGCACTAAGGCTGTGTTCATAGGATACTCAGCTACACAGAAAGGATACAAATGCTATGATCCTATAGCAAGGAGAGTTCTTGTATCTAGAGATGTGAAGTTCTTGGAAGATAGAGGATACTATGAAGAAAAGAATCAAGAAGACCTGAAGGACTTAACATCAGACAAGGCCACCACCTTGCGGATCATTCTTGAAGGTCTTGGAATCAGTACATCCCAGGATCCGAGGAATCACGCAACTACACCTCCTGAAGTTGGTTCACCATCCCACCTTGATCATGAGGGAGGAGAGGAGCATGAGGAGCCTATGCAAGAGGCCAACCAAGATGAAGGAGGAGTAGAGAATGAAGGAGAAGAGAGCATAGGCTCGGATGGTCATGGACATGATCATGGTGTGACACAAACACCTTCTCAAGATGAAGTGGTAGAAGAACAACAGGAAGAAGAACCAGTTGTGCAGCCACTAAGAAGGAGTACAAGGATAAGGAAGGATCCTTCCAGTTGGGTAAACACGAGAGTGTACTACAATGCCCAAGCTGTGGAGCATCCTTCTCAAGCCGTGTGCTCCTTTGCTCAATATCCAGAAGCACATTGCGCGTTCATGGTAAACTTGGATGAGAATCACATCCCAAGAAGCTATGAAGAAGCAATGAAAGATAAAGAATGGAAGGAATCAGTTGGAGATGAGGCAGGAGCGATGATCAAGAATGATACATGGTATGAGAGTGAGTTACCAAAAGGGAAGAAGGCTGTGACTAGTAGATGGATATTCACAATCAAGTACAAAGCGGATGGAAAGGTTGAGAGGAAGAAGTCAAGACTAGTTGCAAGAGGGTTCACTCAAACTTATGGAGAAGATTACATAGAAACCTTTGCACCAGTAGCTAAACTCCACACAATCCGGATTGTACTAAGCTTGGCTGTGAATCTTGGATGGGGGTTATGGCAAATGGATGTGAAGAATGCGTTTCTACAAGGTGAACTTGAGGATGAAGTGTATATGCATCCACCTCCAGGCCTTGAACACTTAGTAAAGAGTGGGAATGTACTGAGATTGAAGAAAGCCATCTATGGACTGAAGCAATCACCAAGGGCTTGGTACAACAAGTTGAGCACTACTCTGAATGGCCGAGGCTTCAAGAAGTCTGAACTAGATCACACTCTCTTCACTCTCACGACTCCCTCAGGTATGATTGCTCTCCTTGTGTATGTTGATGATATCATTATCACAGGGAGTGATAAGGAAGGTATCATAGCAACCAAGGAGTTTCTTAAATCCATGTTTGAGATTAAAGACTTGGGAGAAATGAAATACTTCCTTGGAATTGAGATATGTAGATCCAAGGAAGGTTTGTTCATGTCCCAAAGGAAATATACACTTGATCTTTTGAAAGGTGCAGGTGCTTATGGAGGCAAGACAGCAAGGATGCCTATGGAGGATGGCTACAAAGTCCCACGAGAGGGGGAGATTGAAGACAGCAAACCTTATCAGGATCCTAAACTCTATAGAAAACTAGTTGGCAAATTGATTTATCTTACTATAACTAGACCTGACATCTGCTTTGCTGTGAATCAGGTGAGTCAACACATGCAAGTGCCTAAGGAACATCACTGGCACATGGTGGAGAGGATCTTGATGTATCTCAACGGCTCACCTGATCAAGGAGTATGGATGGGCTGCAATGGAAGCACTGAAGTGGTGGGATATTGTGATGCGGATTGGGCTGGTGATAGAGCAGACAGGAGATCAACCACAGGCTATTGCACATTCATTGGAGGCAACTTGGTGACTTGGAAGAGCAAGAAGCAGAAGGTAGTGTCATGTTCAAGTGCAGAAGCCGAGTATAGAGCCATGCTGAAGCTCACCAACGAGTTGGTATGGATCAAAGGCATCTTGAAGCACTTGGAGATCGATCAAGCAACTCCAATGACAATGCATTGTGACAATCAAGCTGCCATCCACATTGCATCCAACTCGGTGTTTCATGAGAGGACCAAGCACATTGAAGTTGATTGTCACAAGGTGAGGCAGATGATTGTGCTAGGGGTGATCTTGCCATGTTACACAAGGAGTGAAGATCAGCTAGCGGATGTGTTCACCAAGGCTGCAAGACAGAAGACAATGGAGTCCATTCACATCAGGTTGGGCCTCATTGATCTTGGGAAGAGAAGGAGCTAATCCCCTTAGCTGCAAGGTCTTTACTCTTTTTCCCTCATCAAAGTTTTATCCCATTGGGTTTTCTTTGGTGAGGTTTTTAATGAGGAAGATCTTGTGGCTGTCCAAGCTTAGACTTATACAAAGCTAAGCTTGAGGGGGAGTGTTGAGTTGAGCTGAATATATATGTATGAAGAGCTAAGGAGTTGAAGAGGAAAGGAGATGAGGAAGCTTGAGAGAGTTTAGGGAGAGCATGGTACGGACGTCCGTACAAGGCCGTACAAGCCGTACAGTCCGTACCATCCAGCATCGACCAAGACTTACCTTGCATCAGCCAAGTAACACGGTAACTAAGGTAAAGGGAAGGAACTTACCTTGAGGCATCAGACCGTTTAGGGATAAGGTAGAGCGCGCCTTGACAGGCTGGAACAGCTGGAAAGGCAAGAGCATCTCGGTCCAAGATGCCAGATACTCCGCGCATGTGGAGAAGCTAATTGGCTAGTCCAAATGAGCTTATCCTCTCCTGATTGACCTCACATGCTTTAGTCTTCTCTTGATTTCGAAAACCCTTGTATGCTCTCTCTATATATTGTAACTCATCAACCCTAATGAAGATTATGCAGTTTGAGTCTCTCTAATCTCTTAGACACTATGCTTTTCTCTTAGACACTAAACGGCTCTATCTAGTCTCCTAATCTTTCACAAACTTCTCTTAATCACTTCCTAAACACTCTCTTTATTCTGTTTACTCTAAGGATCTCTTAATCTCATACCATGGTCAGTAACAAGCCTTTTGCAAGAGGCTGTTCAGAGCAGCCTTGGCGAGTGAGGAGGAAGGCTCTCCATCAATGCGGCTTCAATGAGAGGTGATTGAGGAGAAGCTGATGAATCCATTCTGTCTTTCCAAGAAGTTGATGATGCCATGAAGATGGTGCATTGGTCGAGTTTGGAAACTCACAAAACACAAGGGAAGTTCCCTTAGACTTTTAAAACTCCTTTCAATCTTTTTCATTCATCTTATTCATTGCTTGTGCTTGAAAAGATACTTAAGATGATTATGATTGAATTGTGAGATTGTGTGCATCAAATGTGATGCAGGATATTCATTTTGAATTGTGAGATTGTGTGCATCAAATGTGATGCAGGATATTCATTTTCTTGTTTTTGATAGGTACTGATGCACCTTTGGGATAATGTATCAGGTACCATTGCTTGAGCCTCACTAAAGATGTTCCTGGTCAGTTCCTAGCTTCTCTAAGATGGCTGAGAAGTCTGTTGAGAGGGGGAGATCCAAACCAGTTCTATGAAGAGGGCAAGCCGTGTGTGAAGTGTTGATCAGCCTCACTGGTGTTTTGAAGATGATCTGGCCGTGTCCTAGCTTCTCTAAGAAGGCTGTGAAGTCAGTTGAGAGGGGGAGACTTCAAACCGGTTCCATGAAGAGGTGAAGCTGAGTTGTTGAGTGTGCAAAGTCTTGATGAGTTGCTGCACCAGTTTAGGCCGTGATCCAGAGCTTCTTGTGTCCAACCACACTGGTTCTAAGGCACAAGAGCTCACTGGCCAATCCCTAGGCCTTGGAGACTTTACTCTTTTTCCCTCATCAAGGTTTTGTCCCAAAGGGTTTTCCTTGGTGAGGTTTTTAATGAGGAAGTTCTTCAAGGTTCCAAGCTTGACATAGGATCAACTAAAGTCAAGCTTGAGGGGGAGTGTTAACTTGAAGAGAAGAAATGGAGAAACTAAAAGTGTTGAGTTGAGTTGGGGCTTGTGCAATAGATAGGGCAAGGTGTCCAGAAGTGTCCTGATGGATGTGCAAAGTTAGGGTCAAGTCTAGGAGAGACTTAGAAGTGTATTTGGGAGCAAATGAGCGAGTGTGCAAAGATAGGGAGAGGCAGTACGGACATGTACGGACAGTACGGATCCGTACGGACCAGGGCGACCCAGATTTGCATAACTCGGCCATTTGAGAAGTTTTGGAGTTGGTGCAAAAATAGGGCGAACCTGACGTCCCGGGAAGGCTTGTGCAATGTCTGGGCAAGGTTTAGGAGTTATAAAAGTGGTCCCAGTCTTGTGGATAAGGTTCTGATCAGATGGCATCAAAGGAGAATCAAGAAGATGCCATTGGAGTGTGATTGGCTAGTTTGGTCTTGGGACAGGCTGGCCTTGGCTGTAAAGACAAGGGGAGCCACGACCATGTACCTGGACTTATCTCTGGATAGATTAGCAGGAGCCTAAGGAGAGCCAATCACAGTTCAGCCTTCCCCATTTTGAATTAAACCAATCAGACTCCATCTCCTCTTAACCAATCAGCATCAACTACTCAGATTGCAACAAGACCAGCTCATCTACACCATCCATTCCTCTTAAGTGATTTACAGCCATTAGATATAGGTTTATGATGTCTCAGATTGTAACAGCCTATATAAACAGATGTATGGACGAAATTGTAACTCTTAAGAGAGTTAGGGGGATTTCCCCTCTCCTTCATGGAAATGAAAAACTAGTTCTTGAATCTGAAACTCTAATCTCTAAACACTTATTCTCTTAGTCTCTCAGTCTCTTAATCTCATTCTCTTTAGTCTCATAAACACTTAAACACTCTCATCAATCTCTGTTCTCAAATCACCTAAAACAAGCTCTTATCTTTCTCCATTGGAGTTTATACACACACACATACAACCAGAGTAGAGATCTCTTTAAAAATCACAAGAAGTATGTCTAAGCTACTTGAATCATTGGCTGTGATAGAACTAGTGAGCATAAGCATGAATTGAGTCAAACTTATTGCCTTGATTGCATAAGTATCATCTAGTCTTGTGTTCATTTGAAGTGAATCTGTTTCATTCATAGTTAGTGTGTAACCTAATGCATTCATCTATTGTTGCATTTAAAAAAAAAACAAAACAAACTGAATTGAACCTAAAAAGATCAGTGTATCTTTGCAAAGCATACATTGTCTTTACCTATTCTTGTCTTGATTGTCTAGCTTGTTTCAAGTATCATATATTATTGTGGCATTGGTGATCAAACAGGATGGATGATCTTGGTTTGATCCCAATGGGATGATCTGATCTTGCATTGAGTTGTGGTGGTGTTAGGTACACAAGGGAAGTGATACATGTAACTCGCCATCAACCAAGAATGTAGAGACAAAGGTCTTGTGCCATTGCATATCATCACTTGGACATGTTAGTCCATAATCTACAGGAAGTGTAGTGTGATTGATTATGCAATGAGAGCTGGCCATTGCATAATACCATTGGACATATCTAGTCCTTAGTCTACAGGAAGTGTAGCATGGGTCATTATGCAATGAGAGATGTGTCTTGTGAGACTCTCGATGGTGATTCAAACACCCTAATTCCTGGTTAAGGAAGAGAGAAAACTCACAAGAAGAAAGCTATCATAAAAGATGATAGTTATTAGACCATGGAGATGCATAGGATCATCACAAGCTTAGCTCCTTCTAGTCTCGGTTCTAAGCTTGAGGGGGAGTCTTAATGCATATGATCCATGGTCAGTAACAAGTCTTTGCAAAGGCTTCTACAAGGATCATCAACCGGACCAAGTCAGTGGCGTGTCTAGGCAAGAGGCTGTTCAGAGCAGCCTTGGCGAGTGAGGAAGAAGGCTCTCCATCAATGCGGCTTCAATGAGAGGTGATTGAGGAGAAGCTGATGAATCCATTCTGCCTTTCCAAGGAGTTGATGATGCCATGAAGATGGTGCATTGAGAGAGTTTGGAAACTCACAAAAACACAAGGGAAGTTCCCTTAGACTTTTAAAACTCTTTTCAATCTTTTTCATTCATCTTACTCATTGCTTGTGCTTGAAAAGATACTTAAGATGATTATGATTGAATTGTGAGATTGTGTGCATCAAGTGTGATGCAGGATAGTCATTTTCTTGTTTTTGATAGGTACTGATGCACCTTTGGGATAATGTATCAGGTACCATTGCTTGAGCCTCACTAAAGATGTTCCTGGTCAGTTCCTAGCTTCTCTAAGATGGCTGAGAAGTCTGTTGAGAGGGGGAGATCCAAACCAGTTCTATGAAGAGGGCAAGCCGTGTGTGAAGTGTTGATCAGCCTCACTAGTGTTTTGAAGATGATCTGGTCGTGTCCTAGCTTCTCTAAGATGGCTGTGAAGTCAGTTGAGAGGGGGAACTTCAAACCGGTTCCATGAAGAGGTGAAGCTGAAGTGTGAAGTGTGAAGTGTGCGCAAAGCTGTGAAGAGTTGCTGCACCTGTTAGGCCGTGATCCAGAGCTTCTTGTGTCCAACCACACTGGTTCTAAGGCACAAGAGCTCACTGGCCAATCCCTAGGCTTTGGAGAGCTCTACTCTTTTTCCCTTGCAAGGTTTTGTCCCAATGGGTTTTCCTTGTAAGGTTTTTAATGAGGGAGACTCTTCAGAGTTCCAAGCTTGGCTTAGGATCTCCTAAAGTCAAGCTTGAGGGGGAGTGTTGAACTGAAGAGAAGATGGAGCTTGTACAATAATAGGGCAAGCTCTAGAAGATGTCCAGAAGAGTTCAATCAAGCTTCAGAAGTTATTAGAAGCTGATGCAAAGAAGAGACAAGATCTAAGAAGTGTCTTGAAGGTGTATACAAGACATTGGAAGAGTTTGGGAGATTATGGTTGATGGTGCAAAGATAGGGATCGGCCTGTACGGACGGACGTACGGATGGTACGGACCGTACGGACATGATCAACCCAAAACTTATCAGGTAGACCATTTGAGCACATTTGAGGAATGTGCAATCTTAGGGCACAAGGTGTACGGTCATGACATCCGTACAGCCAAGTCTGATCATGTCTTGGGAGACAAGGCAAGGAGAAGGGCGTGTGAGACTATCCAAGGGAGAAAGATCCATTTGGCATATTCAAAGATGCCTTAGGAAGCAACCAGGAAGGTGCCTTTCTCTCCAGCTCACACAGACCAATCACAGCCAAGTATTCAGTCCACAAGACAGCTCATGACAGCCTGTAAAGGCCAGACTCGCCAAAGACTCCCATTGGCCAAGCATGTGATGATTCTGGTCCATAGAATTCAAATGGGCGCTCCCCTTTATGCTGACTTCACATGCTTAGGTTATCTGATGAATTCAGCCTCCATTTATGTATTTAAGCTTCTTGTAAACAATTGGAAACATTAAGTGAGTAAGGGGGTTTCCCTTCTCCTTCTCTAATCTTCAGTCTCTTATTCTCTCAGTTTCTCTCTAGTCTCTTAAGTCTCTCAATCTCTGTTCTTAAGTCTCACATACTCATAAACACTCTCACTAATCCTTTCCTATATATCACCTAGAACAAGCTCTAATCATTCTTCATTGAAGCTTATACACACACACATACTACTATGAGATTTGAGAGCTCTGGCTGTGTATGTGTATGAGAAGCCATTAGAGGCAAAGAATAAGGTCTTGAACTAGTTGAATAAGAGGTCTGATGAAACTAGTATGAACTTGAATCAGAAACAAAGAGACTTAGAGAGATTAAGAGATTAGAGACTAAGAAAGGGGTAGATTAAGGGAATCTGATCAAGAACACACTTTTATATTTATGAAGGAGATGGGGAAAACCCCCATACTCTCTTAAGAGAGTTACAAACGCCCATGAGGTCTTTATATAGGTTTTACACTCTTGCAAACTCATAAACCTATATCTAATGGATAGAAATAACTTAAGAGGAATGGATGGTGAGGATGAGTTGGTCTTGTTGTGATCTGAGTGATGTGTGCTGATTGGATGAGCTAAGCTGGCTCACTTTAATTCAAACCAAGGCTGAGCTTTGATTGGTTCTTCTTAGGCTCCTTTGTATCTGTCCACAGATCAGTCTAGGTGCATGGTCGTGGCTGCCTTCCTCTTTACAGCTCCAGCCAGCCTGTCCATACCCCAAAGTAACCAATCAGCTCCACACAGCATCTTCTTGATTCCCTTTGACTAGATTCAAACCTTGGTGAATAGTTAACCTGAATAGTGACTAGTTAACCTGAATAGTGACTAGTGATTCACTATTCACTTTTACACCAACTTGCCTAAACTTCTCCAATCTTACTGTGGTAACTCTCCAAAGTTACTGTGGTAACTTTGGAGTTACTGTCTGACCCAAATCTTCTCTAAATGGTGTCTAAGTCCCTCCTGGACTTAACCCTATCTTTGCACACTCATCAGACCACTTCTGAAGCCTTAAGACTCTCCCAAAGCCTTAACATACAACCTCTGAAGATCTTGCCATGTCTTTGCACAAGCACCAACTCAACTCATCACTTTTGCTTCTCCACTTCTTCTCTTCAAGTTAACACTCCCCCTCAAGCTTGACTTTAGCTGATCCTAAGTCAAGCTTGGAACCTTGAAGAACTTCCTCATTAAAAACCTCACCAAGGAAAACCCTTTGGGACAAAACCTTGATGAGGGAAAAAGAGTAAAGTCTCCAAGGCCTAGGGATTGGCCAGTGAGTCTTTGTGCCTTACCAACAATGTAAGGGACACAAAGACTCTGGATCATGGCCTCTACAATCATCCCACGCCTTGTACTCTCCTTACTGCCTAATCTTGGTCTCTCCCCCTTTCACCTAACCTCTTGTTAGGTTGAAGTGCTCGGACACACCAGATCAGCCTCTTCTTGGAGATACAACTTCTCTTACTGAGTCTTGGCTACTTCTTCTTCTTATAGAGTCGCCACCTTGTTGTTTGAGCTACATGAGGATGCTTCAGCCACTCTCCAATCACCTCAACACTTGAAGCCGCCTTGGATATTGCTTCTTCATCCTTCATCATACTTCTCAACAGGTTGCTTCCTCTTCTAGAATAACCACCAAGCTCTCTTGGATCATGTAAGCTTCAACACTCCCCCTCAAGCTTGAGACTCTCACAGGAACAAGCTTGAATGGATTGCTTCATGATCCTCACACACACACCATTGCCGCTTCTCTTCTGATCTTGCCATCTTCATGGAATGCTTGTGGAAGCTTCAGCTATCTCTCCAATCACTTCACACTAGAAGCCGCCTTGATAGAGTTGCCTTCATCTTCTCACAGCCAAGAGTACTCTGTCTTAGTTTGAGTACTCTCTTGAATAGACTCGCCACAGCCTAAGCCCGGATGGCTCCTTCTTCAGATGCTTGCAATGGACTTCTTGGATCGCTTGGAAGCTCACTCAACTCCCCTCCTCAAGCTTGGATTGAGTATAGGTCCAAGCTTGCAAGTGAGCTTCAGTGAGACTTCACACCAGTGGCGCATCACCACTCTTGTATCAACTCTCCATTGCTCCACACAATGGGCAAAGTCTTCCTCTTTCAACTCGGATGGATGGTGAACCAAGAACACCTCTTGTGAACCTGAAACATCACTCAAACTCCAGCAAAGATAAGACACAAGTGCATTGGGTCAACCCTTGATGCATCATCAAGTTTGAACACCAATGTCTTTAAGCAATGCAACAGATTAAACTAGACATTTTCAAGTTCTAATCTTTGCAAGCAAACTCTCTAAGCACTAGCATGATCCTAACAGATTCAATACAAGCTACTTAGGCAATTTTTAAAGCTTCTTTACTCAGCATTTAGACATGAATCTAATGCTTCAATGTAAGACAGCCATTTGACAGTATGCACTAGCCTTAATCAGTTTTAATTCATGAATGCAACAATACAATCCATCACACATTCATTTATAACTTAGGCTAAGCATTACTATCATCACTTAACATCAGACAATGCATTACTTTCAATCTGTTTTCAGTTCATGAGCTTCAAACAATATCATTTCACATTTAGCAAACTCATTACTTAACAGGAGCAAGCATTTTACTCTTTAAACACTAAACAAGCCTTTAAAGCATCCTGGGACAGATTCAACTAATTATATTTAGCAATCACATTATCCTCAGGTTTAACAATCACTACACATCACAATACACAACTCATCTTATCATCTGCTCATTATCAAGAAGGTTTTAAGAATCGTTTACCACAAGGAACCAGATTGGTTCCTTAACCTTTCATGAAACCGGCCATGCTTTGTTGGACTTGAGAGTGTGGATCGTCACCCACCTCCTTCACCTTCAGTTCATGGCCTCCATCTTGTACCATCAGCTTCAAAGACCCCTCCTTTCTTCATCTCCACTAGGCGCCAAGCTCTTGACACCATCTTCTTTGGAACCGGATGTGTTCTTCTCTTGGACAAGGCGCCTTGGTACAAGGATAGCTAGGCCTTGTCCATACACCTCTGCTTCCAAGGAGAATCACCATCAGGACAGGAAGAGAACAGGATGAGGAACCATGAGAACTCGCCAAGCTTCAGTCTTCTTCTTCATAAGGAGCTGAACCGGATGGAGAGAGCTTCAATGGTTTGGATTTGAGCTGAGGAGAGAGCAGTGTGTTTGCGGAAGCTTCAGCTCAGGTTCTGATGAACCTGGCTCTGATACCATATGAGATTTGAGAGCTCTGGCTGTGTATGTGTATGAGAAGCCATTAGAGGCAAAGAATAAGGTCTTGAACTAGTTGAATAAGAGGTCTGATGAAACTAGTATGAACTTGAATCAGAAACAAAGAGACTTAGAGAGATTAAGAGATTAGAGACTAAGAAAGGGGTAGATTAAGGGAATCTGATCAAGAACACACTTTTATATTTATGAAGGAGATGGGGAAAACCCCCATACTCTCTTAAGAGAGTTACAAACGCCCATGAGGTCTTTATATAGGTTTTACACTCTTGCAAACTCATAAACCTATATCTAATGGATAGAAATAACTTAAGAGGAATGGATGGTGAGGATGAGTTGGTCTTGTTGTGATCTGAGTGATGTGTGCTGATTGGATGAGCTAAGCTGGCTCACTTTAATTCAAACCAAGGCTGAGCTTTGATTGGTTCTTCTTAGGCTCCTTTGTATCTGTCCACAGATCAGTCTAGGTGCATGGTCGTGGCTGCCTTCCTCTTTACAGCTCCAGCCAGCCTGTCCAACCCCAAAGTAACCAATCAGCTCCACACAGCATCTTCTTGATTCCCTTTGACTAGATTCAAACCTTGGTGATAGTTAACCTGAATAGTGATAGTTAACCTGAATAGTGACTAGTGATTCACTATTCACTTTTACACCAACTTGCCCAAACTTCTCCAATCTTACTGTGGTAACTCTCCAAAGTTACTGTGGTAACTTTGGAGTTACTGTCTGACCCAAATCTTCTCTAAATGGTGTCTAAGTCCCTCCTGGACTTACCCTATCTTTGCACACTCATCAGACCACTTCTGAAGCCTTAAGACTCTCCCAAAGCCTTAACATACAATCCTCTGAAGATCTTGCCATGTCTTGCACAAGCACCAACTCAACTCATCACTTTTGCTTCTCCACTTCTTCTCTTCAAGTTAACAACTACCAGAGTAGAGATCTCTTTAAAAATCATAGTCTGATGCATCCAGGTAAGTTCTTTCCCTTCACTTAAGTTACCGCAAGTAACTTCTTTACCCTTGTCAAGGTTTCACCCATCTTCATGTGTACGGTCATGTACGGACTGTACGGACTTGTACGGACCTTAATGAGATCCTAGGACCTTCTCTGGATGGTTTGGATAGATCCTTGCATAAACGAATCAAAGACTCAAGTTTATCAAGGCTGTGGATCGAATGGTGACACAAGAGGCTGCGGAAAGGCTCCTTGATACTCCTAGACTTAGATCGGATATGACACACCTTTCTAAAGCCCTTGGGCGTTGGATATTACACACCAACACTGGATACTACACACCAGACACTCTCTTAACACTCGTGAAAGCAAGGGAGAAGAAAACACAAAGTTTAAATGAAAGAAAACTTGATAGATGCTAGGGTTGCCGAGTTACACATATATATAGTGAAAGGCTTGGAACAGGCTCCAAGCATTTCGAAATTAAGGAACAGGCTCCTCCAATTAATGTAGAAGTAAAGACACAACTTAGATAGAGTTTTCGAAAATGAAAGACATAAATACTTAGAAATAAAGATAGCATAAGGTTCTTCATGTGGTTTGGTCGAGAGTATCAACTAGGTGATAAGATAGCAAGACTATGGCCTCGTTAAAAACCTATCATTGCAAAACCCAATGGGACAAAAACATGATAGGAAAAAGCACACATAGCTTGCTAGCCTAGATGATACTCAACTTGATGGTAAGATGCTTGAATGGTGATAAGCGTATCTT
>NW_026015637.1:0-92404 GCF_020379485.1 Brassica napus
ATATGGTATCTCAACCATTGCTTTGATACCACCATTTGTAACACCCCCGGACCGTCCTAGGCCGGACCAACCCGGAACGTCCCGGAAGCGTTACAAGGGTTGACAGTACCAAAGTCGTACCAGTTAAGACTTCAAAACAAATTCAAAGTCTCGACCAGTCCGACCACTGTACCGTCCCTCTCAACCTCGGCCTAAGGCTTGCAAACCCGTACCTCGGTCAAGAGTTGTGTTAAGTTCGGACTAAACTCAAATATCAGCGTTCCACGGGGATTTTATTAAAGCAAACATAATTTTATTTATTTTACAAAGTCGGGAACTCGACTAAAGTCCTTAAAGATAAACGCAGCAGAAAATTAAAACAAACGAGTCAACGGGTACCCATGAAAAACAAAACGAGTGAAAACATCAACATCTTGCGCCTTGCAAACAACAACGGAAATCTACGCCTGGCCTCGTCCTCCGCACACCGCAAACGCCCAATCCCCTAAGGTTACCTGCATAGTAGAAGAGGGAATGAGTAATCGAAATCACTCAGTGAGTTCCCAAAACAAAACAACAACTACCCCCTTCAGCCCATGCTCAAACAACAAGAGCAACACAACCAAGCAATGCAATAATAACAACCGAAATTAAATATGCAATGCGAGAATTTAAACATGAATGCAATGCAAAAACTTAAACATGAATGCAATGCAACTACTCTACACCCAAGTCTCCCACCGAGACTTAACTACAAAACTAAGACTCGATCTAGACTCAATCCTAGACTCAAACACTACAAAACAAAACACTCAAAGGATGGCGCCACACGCAACACATCCCGGGATCCCTCACAACACAGAGCCCTAACTCTCCCAACTGAACACTCCCGACCACAAACACATAAGTCACATGATCGGAAAACATCATCTCCGAGAATTGGGCATCTCCCAATCTAACTCGGGCCGCATCGTCATGCAGCGCTTGTCCATGGGCGCGACCCACTTCACGTGACAAGCCATGGAGAGAAGGTCACTCCACCACTGAAGAATTGGGTATCTCCCAATCTAACTCCGAGACAGCCATGCACTTTAGTCTAGATGCAACACAACACATCAAAACAATAATCAAGCGTGAGGGAGCTCCACCTCTAACCTCCACACACAACTAAACTAAATGCACAACACATCTCACACTCACCCTAGCCTAGACAAAACACAAACACACTAGCATGAGGGGGCAAAGCCACAAACCTCAATACAACCCTAAGCCTAGACTCAACCTAAAACAACTAAAGCGAGCGACACACTACAACTACCCGGCAAAAGAGAGAGTCTCACTCAAATCTCTTTGCAACCCCAAACTACACTACAATGCATGAGCATATGAACTACATGAGAGAGTTACACTCAAATCTTCATGCTTCACAACAACAACTCACAAGCTACAACTAATCAAACGAATGCATGCATGCAACTAACGACCTAACAACACAATGCATGTCTAACATATCATCACCCCTAGATGAATATGTTCACCACCACAAGACATGCAATGCACAAATACAACTAATGCATGCAAGAAAGTAAACACTCAAGTATGGGGACTACCAATCTCCCACACACACACACACAAACAATCATGGCCACAAATGTGGTTCAATCACAAGAACTAAAACGTTTCTTGCTCCTCCACCTGCACACACACACGGTTAGAACACACAACACAACCAGGGAAACCCACCTAAGACTTCACAAACCGCACAACAGCTCCAAAAGCAAAAGACCTAAGGTTAACACTAAAACCGATCAAAGAGAGGCTAAAGGCTAAGAGGGAAAGGGAACCTACAAACGGTCAACTAAGGTCTTACCACCACTCCTAGCACTCACAACTGATCCTAGAGCAAGGATCAAGCCACGAAAAAGCCTTTCACACTCACCTCACACACTCAAAAAATTTATCAGTTTTAAGCCATTTTCTCTCTCTAGAACAAACCATAAGATCGACTGAGAGAGAAAGCTCAGGGGTTTCTAAACTTCAAAAACACATCCTAAGGGTTCTATTTATAGCCAAAGGGAGGGATGGGCGCACTTGACACATGTTCACACACTTGTCACCAATTTAAACCCGAAATTCATGAATGTGGGTAAATACTCTTAATCTACTCTGTTTCTTCTGAGCTTCTGGAAGGTCACTTACTTTACTTTGAAGTTCAAGTGTACCTAATCTCAGCTCCAAACTTGATCGGCAAGTTACTTTGCCACATAACCCATTTTTAAGGCTTAAATGAGCTATTTGCAAAACACATGGTAACCCAATGCATGTTCTCCTTCGTGCCTGACGTGATTCGACTCCAAATAATTTTTCTTCATGAAGGGCTTTTTTACCACTTTTGGTTAATGGACTGCTCCACTTACTCCAGGCTTCAAATAATTGCTCCAGCCTGCTCCATTACTTCATTTGGGTCCTAAATGAACCTTAGATGTTGAGGTTTTGAGGTAGAAACCCATTTCTCCAGTCCATGTCTTCTTTGCCATTTATAGCCCATTTCGGGTATAAAATGTGTCTTCATGATTCCTTGCTCTCTAGATGTCTTTTTCCCATGATTTCTTCACTCAAAATCCCTTGATTTATTCCACACGTTGTCCAGGTTTGAAGGAATTTTGTATCCTACACGTGGCATGCTCCTATTGGTTGCTCGGAAGTGGTAAATGGACCAATAAGGCACTTTCTCTCTCCTTTGACTTTGGTTGACTTTCACTTCTGAGTTGACCACTTTCAAAACCTGATGAAATGTGTAAAACATCCCTTTGAACTCCTTTCTCATCTTTGCACATCTTCATTTGGCTTCCTTAGCTCTCCTCCAGCTCATTTTGACCATATCGACCAAAACTGTTTTTCTCCGGATCATCTTGGTTATGTCTTGGCTAGACTCTCTAATATGTCTTCAAATACCTTAAATAAGGTTTCTAGGTTGACTCCTTAACTCCTTGATTTATGTTGATCGCCTTTGTCTTCATGCTGCTACCGAACCTCTGATGTAGACTATCTCCGGTACTGCTTTTCGACTGCTTCCTTACGCTCTCGAACAAACTTGATTCTGACTCGACCAAATGTCTTCTCCTATCTCAACTTGATGATTGAGAATAAGTCTTACTTGAGTTGCTGACTTTGGAAATCCTCCATGTTCGACCATCACCATTCCGTAGCTTAGTTTCTAACTCTTCGAACCATTTTTACTTCTGCTCGATCGTTCTTCAAAACTCCTCGATCGAACTTCATAAACATCTTCATACACCTTTCCACTTTGGTTGCTGGATGATTCCACGTCGTTGACTTGTCCTCTAAGGTCAGGGTTATTACACCGACTGTCCTTGTTAATCATTACTCCGATCCCGAAGGCCAACACAATAGGATCAAAATCCTATGATGTTATCCCATGCTAATGTATACAGAGCGTAGGCTTGCTTTGAGCACTCTGATTTCTTCAAAGTAACAGCACCGGAGGCACGACCCGGCCAGTTAAGACCAGGAGCATACCGCCGACAGAAGAGCCAAGCCGACCGGTGTCACGCCCCCAATCCTGGAAAGGATTGTCGGGATGGCCATGGTTCGAGGAAACGTACCAGCCAGTCTTAGGACATCAAGGCAAGCGTTCCATGGTCAAGAAAGAAGGTTAAAGACATAAGGAAACTTAGACTTAACCTTATAAGAGCAAAGAGACGGCTAAGACAAGTAAGACGGTAGCTGGACGAGATAGAGAAGTAGCTCGACCAGCTTAACGAAGCTAGGTTGAGTTCACTCCAGCTCAGCCACTACTAAGTCAGCTCCACTAGCTGGACTACTAGCTCACTCAGCTGAGGCAGCTGGGTGTCAGCTCATCTCAGCTAGACGGACTGTTTGGGTTTTAGGCCGATGGTCCGGGTCCGGGTCAGTGGCGGGCTGTGAGGTCCGGCCATGAGGCCATTGGGCCCTTGGGTCCTTGGACAAGGCCGTGGGCTAAGTCCAGGAGTCTTGGGGCGTGGGTTGGGCTTATGACCTACCCCAAACCCAATCAGAAAGGGCGAAAGGATGCAAGTGGCCGAAAGGGGACAACCCTTGGCCGATGGTGCCCATTCGCTAGCAAGTCGTGCCTGTTCGTGGGGCAAGACTTACCCCCTCGTTTTCTATAAATATGGGGTCTCTCCTGTTGATTTCATTATCCAATTCCAGAGAAAAATTCTCAGAGAAAAAGGTAGAGAGAGAGAGAGAGAGTCCCGGCCAAGAGATCGGCCGGAAATAGGCCGGTCGTGGTGGTTTTGTGTCTCCTGCAAGGAGAATGGTTTAGGAGAGAGGAGGCCGTGTGGTTATGAATACCCAAGGCATAGAGAAAGGTCTGGAGAAGGACTCCAAAGCCGTGGTTCAGTCAGATAGGGTCAGTGGGGTAACCACCAACTCATCGGCTAAGACAATCGGACAGTCCGAACCGGTCTAGCCATGGGCGTTTGGATAGTGTCCTATTCTTCTCATTCTTTTCATCCAATTCTTCTTCTACTCCTTCTGTACATTGGCGTGGCCTTGTTGATGTGTTGGGATTGGTTATAACCGTGGTTCTGGTTGAGTAATGCGGTCGCGGTCCATAACCGACGAGTTAGGCGCGCGCATGGTCTAAACCGGCCTCAGATGATCCGATTGGATAGGGGCGGTTCTGTTCTGTTCTGAACGGTTGCAACCCTTACCTGAACAGTCACAATGATTCATGACTTGTGTAGGTTAAGGCGTGGTCCTTTGGCCATAGGCCGGACACACGTACGGACCAGACAGTCCCTACGGACGGTTAGGTCGAACGGTTGGAGCATCTGAATGGGTGCGAGATGCCAAGGGTCATGAGTTGCCAAGAGGCACGAGTGTCCAAAGGGTACTAGTTCCCAAAGGGTGTGAGTTCCAAACGGTGCCATTGGTTCAAGGCTTAGGCCGAACCAAGTGGACAGTCCGCGGCTGCATAGTCGAACGGACGGACGGTTAGTTTAACCGGAGTGTTGTGTCGCAAGGTCTGATCGGTTGCAAGGCAATCCGGTTTGGGCTTGGGCCTTACTCGGTGGTATAGATCCAGGCTTTGGGTTGGATCAGGTAAGAAGGACCGTGAGCCTTTGGGCCGGACTTATAACTTGCCGATCGCACCTAGATCTTAACCAGACGGTTAGACGGGACAATGGACGATCCGGCTATGGTTGGATGGTTCTAGCCGCAAAGGCTAAGTGGGATATCTTACAATCAACCTCGGGTTGGTGAGTAGGATAGGCGCCATATGCCTTATGTAGGGGGTAGACCCACATGATGGCAATGGAAAGCCAGTTATATCAGTACATGCTAAGTGGACGATGGCTTATCAAGTCTAGTGGTCGGATCATGTTTCATGACGATGGTTCGATGGCCGAACACTAGTATGGATAGTCACGATGCTGGAGTAAGAGTATTGATGTGATGCTTCTAGATATCAACCTTGGTGTTGATAGCTTCGAGATTGGCTAAGAGTCATGACGAAGTGTATGGCTAGTACTATGTGTCGTAGACCATAGATACTGAGCCTAAGTGTGATTGTTCAAGGAAGGCCGTGTAAGATCTGATCATTGTTGAGTATGGACGACCTGACCTCTGAATGATGGTTCAAGGTGTCGGTCCTAACCTGATTACTGAATGCATCGGCTGGTATGAACAAATCATATATGTTGTCTGGGTTAAGTTCCAAGGCCGGTCAGGCCAGAAGATGACTCATCAGTTCCAAGTCATGTGAGGATAGTTGGTTGATTGACTTAGGATCTAATGAGCTTTGTCAGTCCAGAAGATGGACTTGGTACTATTGCCTATAAGGCAAAAGGATTTTGGATTGTGCATGAGCCGAGAAAGGCCAGATGCAAACCCTTATCCTTTCAAAGACTTCTCAAAGGTTACTTATGTCTGTGGGGATGGTTGGTTGAATGACTAAGTACCTAGGGGAGCTGTTTGACGCAGGAGTCAAGATAAGGACCATAAGTAAGATCATTGAGTGATCATGGTCCAGCTGTTAAGCAAGAGCAATTCGAGTCAATGGAGGACCGATGAGCTAATAAGCTCCATAGATGTGGCAAAGGTATGATCTAGCATTTACTTATGTAGATCTAGATAGAATGGTTTAGGGGAATGGAACCTCAGAATCGTATGGCTTGGTTTGGGTTTAGGATTGACCTTTAAGCTAATTGGTAGTTGAGTAAACTGACCAAGGCTAAGGTGATTCGACCAGACAAGTGTTAGATTGGTTTTAGACCAATGGTTAACTAGAGAATATTCCGCTGCGTATCTGTTGAAAGGATCTAGGCTATTAATGACTAGGTAAGTCTTTAGCTAAGGTCTAAGTTAGCCCTCGCCTTTAGGCGATATTATAAATAAAGGGCAGAAATTAAGAGGTTCGGCCAGGAAGTGGACCGAGCGACGTGAGGCATCGACCGCGGCCTAGGCGGCCGGGATCGGGTCTTACAAGTTGGTATCAGAGCATGCTTGATCCTGTTTAGGACAACGCTCTATGATGATGCATTCCATACCGAAATTATTTCCAAAACTATGATGACTATGAAACCTTAGTTGGGGTGAGCCAAGAAAGAGTTGAGGTAAGCTAGGGTATCATGCTTGTGAATTAGCGAATTCTAAGATGAACCGGCTTAGCCAAGATACATTTTCCAAGGGCAAGAACCTAAAAACAGAAAGGTTGGTCGATCTAGTATTTAGAAGTAATAGACGGGTTGGAAGGGATGGAAGCAATGCAAAACTTGTTTATGGATTACCTGGACAAGGGAAGTAACATGGACCAGAGAGTGGCTTAGGTTGAAATAAACGTGCAGCACTCTACTGAAGTTAAGTGTTATCCCTTGATGGCCGTTCATAATAAGTAAAGCATATGCAATGTTAAATCTGACTCAAAGGAGACACTACATGACCAGTACACGAGTCGACTTGTGATCAGATGGATCAGCTAGGACTCGGTATAGGTCAAGGTAGGTTTCCTTAGATCTAGTTGGATGGAATGAATCAATTCCAATCTGAATCCGTCCAAAGAAAGAATTGAGGAAACTCAGGGTGTTCGTTCCAATCATTGGAAGAACATGATGTTAAGTATCTTAGTATGATGGGGATTGAGGTATATTAAAATTTCTGTTGTGAATGGTGTCAGCATTCGCAATAGTAAGACGCTTTGGAGAATGGTATGGGACATTTTCCAAATGTGTGATTAAACCGAAATGCTACTCATCTAGGTACCCACTGGAAGTGAAACGGGTGGCTTTGTTGGAGTCTAACTTGGCTGAAGAAGCTAAGCTTAAGGCTAAGCCACAGTCTGGCCCATCGGGCAAGACTAATGATAAAAAGAGAAAATGGGACCAGGTGGAAGGAGGTAAGACCTCTGGTTGCCAACCTGCGTGTTCCAAATGTGGACGGAACCATACCGGTGAGTGCTGGAAGGCCAAGGGGGCTTGTGTTCGTTGTGGCAGCATGGACCATGGGGTTCAGAACTGTCCTCGACAGAACCCGTCTGGTAGAAGCGGCCAGATGACTTGTTTCCATTGTGGCCAGCAAGGACATTTCCAATTGGAGTGTCCCAAGCTTCAAGGAAGTCAGGGGAAGGGCCGTGGAGACACAGGCAAGGCGTCCCAAGGCAAACCAACCACAACACCAAGGGTGTACGAACTGTCACGAGACGACGGAGCTTTCGGATCTTTTGATTCGATCTCTGGCAATCTCTAAATTTATCTTTTTACATTCAAGTAGTAATGACCTAGAATTGTCTAGGGGATTCTGATGGGGGTCTCTGATAGGAACCCTCATGATTGGTGGTGTAAAAACCCACGTACTTTCCGACGCAGAGGCTACACATAGGTTTTGTGAGTCCGGGACTGGTCGGAAAGGGTCTGTTCTGTCTGGACACTGGTGATTATTTCGGGATAGTGAGGGCTGCCGGAGGGCAAGCCAGGAACTCATTAGGTCTCATGTTAAATATCCCAGTGTCAATTCAGGGAAAGGTATTCCCTGTGAATCTGTCTGTGTCCACCTAAAGAATCACGCGATGATCCTAGGTATGGACTGGTTGGGAAAGTATCGGGCCACTCTCGATTGCCATAAAGGTCGTGTGCAATTGGAGACTGGGCTTCATCCGATCCAGTACCAATGTCTGTGTCCGGCTCAAGAGAAAGTAGTGGTTTCAGCAGTTCGAGCGATTCAGATGCTGGAACAGGATTGTCAGTCCTTTTTGGCTACAATTACAACTACAGAGCCTGGCAGTTCTGTCTGTCTGAAAGACCTTTCTGAGGATTCGTTGGTGTCCGAGTTCCCAGATGTGTTCTGTTCGCTACAGGGTGTCCCCCCTGATAGGTCCGATCCATTTATGATTGAACTGGAACCAGGGACAGTTCCGCTGTCCTAGAGTCCGTTTCTTTGGCTCCGGCCGAGATGGCAGAGCCGAAGTTGACCATGTCCGAGAGAGGACCATGGTCGCAGTACAACCAAGTCGGAGTTTGACCTACGGTTGAGAATGATCAAGTCTAGTAATGGACGAGGATCAGGCCACGACCTATTCGGAGATGGACCTATGGTCGGGGTGAAACGGTCGAGTCCCTGAGTGGACCATGACCGGAATACGATCACGTCCGTAAATGGACCAGGATCAAATTATGACAAAGTCCAGTGAAGGACAGAAGTCAAGTCTGAGGCGTTTTTAGTCTGGAGGGACTAAGATCGCAATGTGGCCAAGCCTGAAAAGGTTGTGTCCGGTTAAGGGGATGATCCATTACGTTGTGGCTGAGGTCATGAACCTTATTGTCCATGAAGGACAAAAGAACCATAACAATCTGTTAGGACTTGTTGTAGGACAAGCAGCCTAAAGATTGGAACAAGTTCGTGAGGACTTGACTGGTACATCGAAGTGGTCATTTGGTGGTTTTGAATCAAGCTTGTTCTATTCTCTGATCAAGACTAGAATAAGTTTGGTTGGAATATTTTGTCTTGGGACAGGGTACAATCATCACCGGATTCGAGGACGAATCCATTACAAGTGGGGGAGACTTGTCACGCCCCTAATCCTGGAAAGGATTGTCGGGACGGCCATGGTTCGAGGAAACGTACCAGCCAGTCTTAGGACATCAAGGCAAGCGTTCCATGGTCAAGAAAGAAGGTTAAAGACATAAGGAAACTTAGACTTAACCTTATAAGAGCAAAGAGACGGCTAAGACAAGTAAGACGGTAGCTGGACGAGATAGAGAAGTAGCTCGACCAGCTTAACGAAGCTAGGTTGAGTTCACTCCAGCTCAGCCACTACTAAGTCAGCTCCACTAGCTGGACTACTAGCTCACTCAGCTGAGGCTGCTGGGAGTCAGCTCATCTCAGCTAGACGGACTGTTCGGGTTTTAGGCCGATGGTCCGGGTCCGGGTCAGTGGCGGGCTGTGAGGTCCGGCCATGAGGCCATTGGGCTGTTGGGTCCTTGGACAAGGCCGTGGGCTAAGTCCAGGAGTCTTGGGGCGTGGGTTGGGCTTATGACCTACCCCAAACCCAATCAGAAAGGGCGAAAGGATGCAAGTGGCCGAAAGGGGACAACCCTTGGCCGATGGTGCCCATTCGCTAGCAAGTCGTGCCTGTTCGTGGGGCAAGACTTACCCCCTCGTTTTCTATAAATATGGGGTCTCTCCTGTTTATTTCATTATCCAATTCCAGAGTAAAATTCTCAGAGAAAAACGTTGAGAGAGAGAGAGAGTCCCGGCCAAGAGATCGGCCGGAAAAGGGCCGGTCGTGGTGGTTTTGTGTCTCCGGCAAGGAGAATGGTTTAGGAGAGAGGAGGCCGTGTGGTTATGAATACCCAAGGCATAGAGAAAGGTCTGGAGAAGGACTCCAAAGCCGTGGTTCAGTCAGATAGGGTCAGTGGGGTAACCACCGACTCATCGGCTAAGACAATCGGACAGTCCGAACCGGTCTAGCCATGGGCGTTTGGATTGTGTCCTATTCTTCTCATTCTTTTCATCCAATTCTTCTTCTACTCCTTCTGTACATTGGCGTGGCCTTGTTGATGTGTTGGGATTGGTTATAACCGTGGTTCTGGTTGAGTAATGCGGTCGCGGTCCATAACCGACGAGTTAGGCGCGCGCATGGTCTAAACCGGCCTCAGGTGATCCGATTGGATAGGGGTGGTTCTGTTCTGTTCTGAACGGTTGCAACCCTTCCCTGAACAGTCACAATGGTTCATGACTTGTGTAGGTTAAGGCGTGGTCCTTTGGCCATAGGCCGGACACACGTACGGACCAGACAGTCCCTACGGACGGTTAGGTCGAACGGTTGGAGCATCTGAATGGGTGCGAGATGCCAAGGGTCATGAGTTGCCAAGAGGCACGAGTGTCCAAAGGGTACTAGTTCCCAAAGGGTGTGAGTTCCAAACGGTGCCATTGGTTCAAGGCTTAGGCCGAACCAAGTGGACAGTCCGCGGCTGCATAGTCGAACGGACGGACGGTTAGTTTAACCGGAGTGTTGTGTCGCAAGGTCTGATCGGTTGCAAGGCAATCCGGTTTGGGCTTGGGCCTTACTCGGTGGTATAGATCCAGGCTTTGGGTTGGATCAGGTAAGAAGGACCGTGAGCCTTTGGGCCGGACTTATAACTTGCCGATCGCACCTAGATCTTAACCAGACGGTTAGACGGGACAATGGACGATCCGGCTATGGTTGGATGGTTCTAGCCGCAAAGGCTAAGTGGGATATCTTACAATCAACCTCGGGTTGGTGAGTAGGATAAGCGCCATATGCCTTATGTAGGGGTAGACCCACATGATGGCAATGGAAGGCCAGTTATATCAGTACATGCTAAGTGGACGATGGCTTATCAAGTCTAGTGGTCGGATCATGTTTCATGACGATGGTTCGATGGCCGAACACTAGTATGGATAGTCACGATGCTGGAGTAAGAGTATTGATGTGATGCTTCTAGATATCAACCTTGGTGTTGATAGCTTCGAGATTGGCTAAGAGTCATGACGAAGTGTGTGGCTAGTACTATGTGTCGTAGACCATAGATACTGAGCCTAAGTGTGATTGTTCAAGGAAGGCCGTGTAAGATCTGATCATGGTTGAGTATGGACGACCTGACCTCTGAATGATGGTTCAAGGTGTCGGTCCTAACCTGATTACTGAATGCATCGGTTGGTATGAACAAATCATATATGTTGTCTGGGTTAAGTTCCAAGGCCGGTCAGGCCAGATGATGACTCATCAGTTCCAAGTCATGTGAGGATGGTTGGTTGATTGACTTAGGATCTAATGAGCTTTGTCAGTCCAGAAGATGGACTTGGTACTATTGCCTATAAGGCAAAAGGATTTTGGATTGTGCATGAGCCGGGAAAGGCCAGATGCAAACCCTTATCCTTTCAAAGACTTCTCAAAGGTTACTTATGTCTGTGGGGATGGTTGGTTGAATGACTAAGTACCTATGGGAGCTGTTTGACGCAGGAGTCAAGATAAGGACCATAAGTAAGATCATTGAGTGATCATGGTCCAGCTGTTAAGCAAGAGCAATTCGAGTCAATGGAGGACCGATGAGCTAATAAGCTCCATAGATGTGGCAAAGGTATGATCTAGCATTTACTTATGTAGATCTAGATAGAATGGTTTAGGGGAATGGAACCTCAGAATCGTATGGCTTGGTTTGGGTTTAGGATTGACCTTTAAGCTAATTGGTAGTTGAGTAAACCGACCAAGGCTAAGGTGATTCGACCAGACAAGTGTTAGATTGGTTTTAGACCAATGGTTAACTAGAGAATATTCCGCTGCGTATCTGTTGAAAGGATCTAGGCTATTAATGACTAGGTAAGTCTTTAGCTAAGGTCTAAGTTAGCCCTCGCCTTTAGGCGATATTATAAATAAAGGGCAGAAATTAAGAGGTTCGGCCAGGAAGTGGACCGAGCGACGTGAGGCATCGACCGCGGCCTAGGCCGCCGGGATCGGGTCTTACAACCGGTGCTCACCGAAGGTGGAACGGGCGACCCATCCCAAGGTTCAACTACGAGCTTTTTAACTGCAACAACTTAAATATACGCTATTGGAGCTGGAATTACCGCAGCTTCTGGCACCATACTTGTCCTCCAATGGATCCTCGTTAAGGGATATAGATTGTACTCATTCCAATTACCAGACTCAAAGAGTCCGGTATTGTTATTTATTGTCACTACCTCCCCATGTCAGGATTTGCTAATTTGTGCGCCTGCTGCCTTCCTTGGATGTGGTAGCCGTTTCTCAGGCTCCCTCTCCGGAATCAAACCCTAATTCTCTGTCACCCGTTACCACCGTGGTAGGCCACTATCCTACCATCGAAAGTTGATAGGGCAGAAATTTGAATGATGCGTCGCCAGCACTAAGGCCATGCGATCCGTCGAGTTATCATGAATCATCAGAGCAATGGGCAGAGCCCACCTCGACCTCTTATCTAATAAATGCATCCCTTCCAGAAGTCGGGAACGTATTAGCTCTAGAATCACTACAGTTATCCGAGTAGTAGTTACAATCAAACAAACTATAACTGATTTAATGAGCCATACACAGTTTCACAATCTGAATTCGTTCATACTTACACATGCATGGCTTAATCTTTGAGACAAGCATATGACTACTGACACGATCAACCAGGTAGCATTCATAAATCAGGGCAAGACCACGTCATATTCCCGCAGACACATGGAAAATGGGAACAGACGCAAACTTGACCGTCATCTTTTGTCCAGAGACAAACGTGCTTAGCGGGACAGAATTTCTTCGAGTCACCGCCATAATATTTCCGCAACCGAGATCTCAGCAAACAGCTTATTCACCTTTGCGAACAATGCATAAATTATGCAAAGACGCAAGGATCACAAGTGTCGGCTTATGTGTTCACGACTTCAACAAGCATAAAACTATGCTAGTGAAGAAACTAAGGAGGATAGTTGGTCTGTATTTGGGTGCGCGAGCACAGAGCCTACAAACACTAGCTATCCAATCACCACTCATACGCCGAATATTCATTTGCCCCGCTAACATCAATCTTTCCAACCACTCTTGAGATGTAATCAAAAGAGCAACTGGAATACGGATGAAACCAGGCCAAGACCACACAAGCGCGAAAATTTGAAGTTAGGGCAAAACGGTCCGCCAAAAAATTTGCCGGAAAAGTTACCGGAAAATTCACTGGAGACAATCCGGCCATCGACCTCAACCTAGCCATCGATAGTGTTTGACCGAGCAGTCCAACACTACATACCCCTTCGGGTACTGCGGGTATGCTCAGAAGAGTGCCTACCCCATATATAGACAAAACACTTTTTTTTCAGTCTATCACCAGTAGACATTGGTTGTGTTCCGGGAGTATTTTTGATGTAAAAAAAATACTTCGAATTTGAATCTGATTTTTTGCATCCTTCATAAGAATAGTTAAAGCTATTTTCTGGTAAATTTTCATGATTTTCTTTTGCTTCTAACCATGTCTTTTGCATGCTACAAAGTTCGGGGTTTCGTGGTTCAAACGGATGTCTACAGCAACTTTTGATCAACACTCGACATCCTAAACTCTTTGTTGACATATTTTTGATGTCTCCTTTCAGAAAAATTTCTTCAAAAATATTGATTTTTGAATTTTTGGCTTCTCGGGTGATTTTGGCTATCCGTGGGTGATTGTGGCACACATGGGCTGTCTGTTCAGTACACACAGGACGTCCGTGTGTGTCCGTCAGCACACACAAGACGTCTGTGGCTGTACGTGTGTGTCCGTGTGTGTCCGTCAGCACACACAGAACGTCAGTGGCTGTCCATCAGTAGACATATCAGCACGCTAGTCCTTGGACTCAGCCCGCTGGCCATTCCCGTGGACTGTTTGGGTGATTTTGGCCCACGTGGGCTGTCTGTTCAGTACACACAGGACGTCCGTGGGTGTCCGCCAGCACACACAGGACATCTGTGGCTGTCCGTCAGCACACACATGACGTTCGTGGCTGTCTGTGTGTGTCCGTGTGTGTCCGTCAGGACACACAGGACGTCTGTGGCTGTCTATCAGTGCACATATCAGCACGCTGGTCCTTGGACTCAGCACGCTGGCCCTTCCCGTGGACTGTTCGGGTGTTTTTTGCCCACGTGGGCTGTCTGGTCAGTACACACAGGACGTCCGTGGGTGTCCGTCAGCACACACAGGACGTCCGTGGGTGTCCGTCAGCACACACAAGACGTCCGTGGCTGTCCGTGTGTGTCCGTCGGCACACACAAGACTTCTGTGGCTGTCCGTGTGTGTCTGTGTATGTCCGTGTGTGTCCGTCAGCACACACAGGACGTCTGTGGCTGTCCATCAGTACACATATCAGCATGTTGGTCCTTGGACTCAGCACGCTGACCCTTCCTGTGGCATGTTCGAGTGATTTAGGCCCACGTGGGCAGTCTGTTCAATACACACAGGACGTCCGTGGGTGTCCGCCAGCACACACAAGACGTCTGTGGCTGTACGTGTGTGTCTGTGCGTGTCCGTCTGTGTCCATCAGCACACACAGGACGTTCGTGGCTGTCCATCAGTACACATATCAGCATGTTGGTCCTTAAACTCAGCACGCTGGCCCTTCCCGTGGACTGTTTGGGTGATTTTGGCCCACGTGGGCAGTCTGTTCAGTACACACAGGACGTCCGTGGGTGTCCGCCAGCACACACAGGACGTCTGTGGCTGTCCGTGGCTGTCCGTCCGCACACACAGGACGTCCGT
This sequence comes from Brassica napus, assembly GCF_020379485.1. NCBI lineage: Eukaryota > Viridiplantae > Streptophyta > Magnoliopsida > Brassicales > Brassicaceae > Brassica > Brassica napus. The sequence goes on from NW_026015637.1 coordinate 14,730, forward strand.
GGCTGTATGTGTGTGCCCGTGTGTGTACGTTTGTGGGTGTCCTTTAGCTCACACAGGACGTCCGTGTGTGTCCGTCAGAACACACAGGATGTGTGTGGCTGTCCGTGTGTTTCTGTCTGTGTCCGTCAGCACACACAGGACGTCCGTGGCTGTCCATCAGTACACATATCAGCACGTTGGTCCTTGAACTCAGCACGCTTGCCCTTCCTGTGGATTGTTTGGGCGATTTTGGTCCACGTGAGCTGTCTTTTCAGTACACACAGGACGTCCGTGGGTGTCCGCCAGCACACACAGGATGTCCGTGGCTGTCCGTCAGCACACACATGACATCCGTGGATGTCCGTGTGTGTCCGTGTGTGTCCGTCAGCACACACATAACGTATATGTGTGTCCATCAGCACACACAGGACGTCTGTGGCTGTCCATGTGTGTCCATGTGTGTCCGTCAGAACACACAGGACATCCGTGGCTGTCCATCAGTACACATATCAGCACGTTGGTCCTTGGACTCAGCACGCTGACCCTCCCCGTGGACTCTTTGGGTGATTTTGGCCCACGTGGGCTGTCTGTTCAGTACACACAGGATGTCGTGGGTGTCCGCCAGCACACACAGGACATCTATGGCTGTCTGTCAGCACACACAGGACGTATGTGGTTGTGTGTGGCTGTCCGTGTGTGTCCGTTAGCACACACAGGACGTCCGTGGCTGTCCATCAGTACACATATCAGCATGCTGGCCCTTCCTGTGGACTGTTCTGGTGATTTTGGCCCACGTAGGCTGTCTGTTCAGTACACACAGGACGTCCATGGGTCTCCGCCAGCAACACAGGACGTCTGTGGCTGTCCGTCCGCACACACAGGACGTCTGTGGCTGTATGTGTGTGCCCGTGTTTGTACGTGTGTGTCCGTCAGGACACACAAAATGTCTGTGGGTGTCCTTTAGCACACACAGGACGTCCATGTGTGTGCGTCAGAACACACAGGACGTGTGTGGCTGTCCGTGTGTTTCTGTCTGTGTCCGTCAGCACACACAGGACGTCCGTGGCTGTCCATCAGTACACATATCAGCACGTTGGTCCTTGAACTCAGCACGCTGGCCCTTCCTGTGGATTGTTTGGGCGATTTTGGTCCACGTGGTCTGTCTGTTCAGTACACACAGGACGTCCGTGGGTGTCCGCCAGCACACACAGGATGCCCATGGCTGTCTGTGGCTGTCCGTCAGCACACACAGGACGTCTGTGGATGTCCGTGTGTGTCCGTGTGTGTCCGTCAGCACACACAGAACGTCTATGTGTGTCCATCAGCACACATAGGACGTCTGTGGCTGTCCATGTGTGTCCATGTGTGTCCGTCAGAACACACAGGACATCCGTGGCTGTCCATCAGTACACATATCAGCACGTTGGTCCTTGGACTCAGCACGCTGACCCTCCCCGTGGACTCTTTGGGTGATTTTGGCCCACGTGGGCTGTCTGTTCAGTACACACAGGACGTTCGTGGGTGTCTGCCAGCACACACAGGACATCTGTGGCTGTCCGTCAGCACACACAGGACGTATGTGGCTGTGTGTGGCTGTCCGTGTGTGTCCGTTAGCACACACAGGACGTCCGTGGCTGTCCATCAGTACACATATCAGCATGCTGGCCCTTCCTGTTGACTGTTCTGGTGATTTTGGCCCACGTAGGCTGTCTGTTCAGTACACACAGGACGTCTGTGGGTGTCCGTCAGCGCACACAAGACGTCCGTGTGTGTCCGTCAGCACACACAGGACGTCCATGGCTGTCCGTGTATGACCGTGTGTGTCCGTCAGCACACACAGGACATCCGTGGCTGTCCATCAGTACACATATCAGCACGTTGGTCCTTGGACTCAGCACGCTGACCCTTCCCGTGGACTGTTCGGGTGATTTTGGCCCATGTGGGCTGGTTGTTCAATACACACAGGACGTTCGTGGGTGTCCGCTAGCACACACAGGACGTCTGTGGCTGTCCGTGGCTGTCTGTCAGCACACACAGGACGTCTGTGGCTGTCTATGTGTGTCCGTGTGTGTCCGTCAGCACACACAGAACGTCCGTGGCTGTCCATCAGTACACATATCAGCACGCTGGTTCTTGGACTCAGCACGCTGGCCCTTCCTGTGGACTGTTTCGGTGATTATGGCCCATGTGGGCAGTCTGTTCAGTACACACATGGCGTTTGTGGGTGTCCGCCAGCACACACAGGACGTCCGTGGCAGTCCGTCAGCACACACAAGACGTCTGTGGCTGTCCGTGTGTGTCCGTGTGTGTCTGTCTGTGTCCGTCAGCGCACACAGGACGTTTTTGGCTGTCCATCAGTACACATATCAGCACGTTGGTCCTTTGACTCAGCACGCTGGCCCGTCCCGTGGACTGTTTGGGTGATTTTGGCCCACGTGGGCTGTCTGTTCAGTACACACATGACATGCGTGGGTGACCGCCAGCACATACAGGACGTCCGTGGCTGTCTGTCATCACACACAGGACGTCCGTGGGGGTCCGTGTGTGTCTGTGGGTGTCCGCCAGCACACACAGGACGGCCTTGGCTGTCAGTGGCTGTCCGTCATTACACACAGGATGTCCGGTTGTGTCCATCACCACACACAGAACGTCCATGAGTGTTAGTGTGTGTCCGTGTGTGTCTGTCAGCCCACACAGGACGTCCGTGGCTGTCTATTAGTACACATATCAGCATGCTGGTCCTTTGACTCAGCACGCTGGCCCATCCCGTGGACGGTTTGGGTGATTTTGGCCCACGTGGGTTGTCTGTTCAGTACACACAGGACATCCGTGGGTGTCCGCCAGCACACACAGGACGTCTGTGGCTATCCGTGGCTGTCCGTCAGCACACACAAGACATCCGTGGCTGTCCGTGTGTGTGTGTCCGTGTGTGTCCGTCAGTACACACATGACGTCTGTGGCTGTCCATCAGTACACATATCAGCACGCTGGTCCTTGCACTCAGCACGCTGGTCCTTGCACTCAGAATGCTGGCCCTTCCCGTGGAATGTTCGGGTGATTTTGGCCCACGTGGGCTGTCTGTTCAGTACACACAGGACTTTCGTGGGTGTCGATCAGCACACACAGGACTTCCGTGGCTGTCCATCAGTACACATATCAGCATGTTGGTCCTTAAACTCAGCACGCTGGCCCTTCCCGTGGACTGTTTGGGTGATTTTGGCCCACGTGGGCAGTCTGTTCAAGACACACAGGACGTCTGTGGGTGTCCGCCAGCACACACAGGACGTCTGTGGCTGTCCGTGGCTGTCCGTCCGCACACACAGGACGTCCGTGGCTGTATGTGTGTGCCCGTGTGTGTACGTGTGTGTCCGTCAGGACACACAAAATGTCTGTGGGTGTCCTTTAGCACACACGGGACGTCCGTGTGTGTCCGTCAGAACACACAGGATGTGTGTGGCTGTCCGTGTGTTTCCGTCTGTGTCCGTCAGCACACACAGGACGTCCGTGGCTGTCCATCAGTACACATATCAGCACGTTGGTCCTTGAACTCAGCACGCTGGCCCTTCCTGTGGATTGTTTGGGCGATTTTGGTCCACGTGGGCTGTCTGTTCAGTACACACAGGACGTCCGTGGGTGTCCGCCAGCACACACAGGATGTCCGTGGCTGTCCGTCAGCACACACAGGACATCCGTGGATGTCCGTGTGTGTCCGTGTGTGTCCGTCAGCACACACAGAACGTCTATGTGTGTCCATCAGCACACACAGGACGTTTGTGGCTGTCCATGTGTGTCCATGTGTGTCCGTCAGAACACACAGGACATCCGTGGCTGTCCATCAGTACACATATCAGCACGTTGGTCCTTGGACTCAGCACGCTGACCCTCCCCGTGGACTCTTTGGGTGATTTTGGCCCACGTGGGCTGTCTGTTCAGTACACACAGGATGTCGTGGGTGTCCGCCAGCACACACAAGACATCTGTGGCTGTCCGTCAGCACACACAGGACGTATGTGGCTGTGTGTGGCTGTCCGTGTGTGTCCGTTAGCACACACAGGACGTCCGTGGCTGTCCATCAGTACACATATCAGCATGCTGGCCCTTCCTGTGGACTGTTCTGGTGATTTTGGCCCACGTAGGCTGTCTGTTCAGTACACACAGGATTTCCATGGGTGTCCGCCAGCACACACAGGACGTCTGTGGCTGTCCGTGGCTGTCCGTCCGCACACACAGGACGTCCATGGCTGTATGTGTGTGCCCGTGTTTGTACGTGTGTGTTATGTCAGGACACACAAGATGTCTGTGGGTGTCCTTTAGCACACATAGGACGTCCATGTGTGTCCGTCAGAACACACAGGACGTGTGTGGCTGTCCGTGTGTTTCCGTCTGTGTCCGTCAGCACACACAGGACGTCCGTGGCTGTCCATCAGTACACATATCAGCACGTTGGTCCTTGAACTCAGCACGCTGGCCCTTCCTGTGGATTGTTTGGGCGATTTTGGTCCACGTGGGCTGTCTGTTCAGTACACACAGGACGTCCGTGGGTGTCCGCCAGCACACACAGGATGCCCATGGCTATCCGTGGCTGTCCGTCAGCACACACAGGACGTCCGTGGATGTCCGTGTGTGTCTGTGTGTGTCCGTCAGCACACACAGAACGTCTATGTGTGTCCATCAGCACACATAGGACGTCTGTGGCTGTCCATGTGTGTCCGTCAGAACACACAGGACATCCGTGGCTGTCCATCAGTACACATATCAGCACGTTGGTCCTTGGACTCAGCACGCTGACCCCTCCCCATGGACTCTTTGGGTGATTTTGGCCCACGTGGGCTGTCTGTTCAGTACACACAGGACGTTCGTGGGTGTCCGCCAGCACACACAGGACATCTGTGGCTGTCGGTCAGCACACACAGGACGTATGTGGCTGTGTGTGGCTGTCCGTGTGTGTCCGTTAGCACACACAGGACGTCCGTGGCTGTCCATCAGTACACATATCAGCATGCTGGCCCTTCCTGTGGACTGTTCTGGTGATTTTGGCCCACATAGGCTGTCTGTTCAGTACACACAGGACGTCTGTGGGTGTCCGTCAGCGCACACAAGACGTCCGTGTGTGTCCGTCAGCACACACAGGACGTCCATGGCTGTCCGTGTATGACCGTGTGTGTTCGTCAGCACACACAGGACCTCCGTGGCTGTCCATCAGTACACATATCAGCATGTTGGTCCTTGGACTCAGCACGCTGACCCTTCCTGTGGACTGTTCGGGTGATTTTGGCCCATGTGGGCTGGTTGTTCAGTACACACAGGACGTCTGTGGGTGTCCGCTAGCACACACAGGACGTCTGTGGCTGTCCGTGGCTGTCTGTCAGCACACACAGGACGTCTGTGGCTGTCTATGTGTGTCCGTGTGTGTCCGTCAGCACACACAGGACGTCCGTGGCTGTCCATCAGTACACATATCAGCACGCTGGTTCTTGGACTCAGCACGCTGGCCCTTCCTGTGGACTGTTTCGGTGATTATGGCCCATGTGGGCAGTCTGTTCAGTACACACATGGCGTTTGTGGGTGTCCGCCAGCACACACAGGACGTCTGTGGCAGTCCGTCAGCACACACAGGACGTCTGTGGCTGTCTATGTGTGTCCGTGTGTGTCCGTCAGCACACACATGACGTCTGTGGCTGTCCATCAGTACACATATCAGCACGCTGGTTCTTGGACTCAGCACGCTGGCCCTTCCTGTGGACTGTTTCGGTGATTATGGCCCATGTGGGCAGTCTGTTCAGTACACACATGGCATTTGTGGGTGTCCGCCAGCACACACAGGACGTCTGTGGCAGTACGTCAGCACACACAAGACGTCTGTGGCTGTCCGTGTGTGTCCGTGTGTGTCTGTCTGTGGCCGTCAGCACACACAGGACGTTTGTGGCTGTCCATCAGTACACATATCAGCACGTTGGTCCTTGGACTCAGCACGCTGGCCCGTCCCGTGGACTGTTTGGGTGATTTTGGCCCATGTGGGCTGTCTGTTCAGTAAACACATGACATGCGTGGGTGACCGCCAGCACATACAGGACGTCCGTGGCTGTCTGTCATCACACACAGGACGTCCGTGGGGGTCCGTGTGTGTCTGTGGGTGTCCGCCAGCACACACAGGACGGCGTTGGCTGTCAGTGGCTGTCCGTCAGCACAGACAGGATGTCCGGTTGTGTCCGTCACCACACACAGAACGTCCATGAGTGTTCGTGTGTGTCCGTGTGTGTCTGTCAGCCCACACAGGACGTCCGTGGCTGTCTATTAGTACACATATCAGCATGCTGGTCCTTGGACTCAGCACGCTGGCCCATCCCGTGGACTGTTTGGGTGATTTTGGCCCACGTGGGTTGTCTGTTCAGTACACACAGGACATCCGTGGGTGTCCGCCAGCACACACAGGACGTCTGTGGCTATCCGTGGCTGTCCGTCAGCACACACAAGACATCCGTGGCTGTCCGTGTGTGTGTGTCCGTGTGTGTCCGTCAGCACACACATGACGTCTGTGGCTGTCCATCAGTACACATATCAGCACGCTGGTCCTTGCACTCAGCACGCTGGTCCTTGCACTCAGCACGCTGGTCCTTGCACTCAGCACGCTGGCCCTTCCCGTGGAATGTTCGAGTGATTTTGGCCCACGTGGGCTGTCTGTTCAGTACACACAGGACTTTCGTGGGTGTCGATCAGCACACACAGGACGTTCGTGTGTGTCTGTCAGCACACACATGACGTCTGTGGCTGTCTGTATGTGTCCGTGTGTGTCCGTCAGCACACACACGACGTCCGTGGCTGTCCATCAGTACACATATCAGGACGTTGGTCCTTGGACTCAGCACACTGACCCTTCCCGTGGATTGTTTGGGTGATATTGGCCACGTGGGCTGTCTGTTCAGTACACACAGGACGTCTGTGGGTGTCCGCCAGCACACACAGGATGTCTGTGGCTGTCCGTGTGTGTCTGTGTCCGTCAGCACACAAAGGATGTTCCTGGCTCTCCATCAGTACACATATCAGCACGTTGGTCCTTGGACTCAGCACGCTGGCCCTTACTGTCATGTCCCCGATCCTAGATAGGATCGCCCGGACGGGCCATGGTGTGGGGAGACGCACCAGTCAGGTCATTAGACCTTGAGACAAGCGTATCATGGCCCTGAATGAAGGTTAAGGGCATCAGTCAGCTGAGACTTAACCAGGATACGATGGAAACAAGGGTAAAGGAGTTGAGTGAGTGTTTAGGCAGCTGGACGAGTGTTGGTTTGAGTTCAATCAGCTCGGTTCAGCTGGTATTCAGTTCACCATGATCTGTTCAGCTCACAGGAGCTGGTGGACTAGCTCACTCAGCTGGGAACAGCTGGAGGTCAGCTTAATCCAGTTGGACGGTGTGTTATGGTTCAGATCAGTGTGGACGAGTCCGGGACGGTTACTGGGCAAGCCGATGGTCCGGGTGCAGGATGGTTCGACCAAATTGGTCTTAAGCTCGGGACAGGGAGTGGAAAAGTTTCCAGAGTGTGAGCTGAGGCTCAGTGATCGATTTGTCAAAGGAAAAAAAGGGGAGAAACCGCCAATGGGCGGTTATGGGACGGTTTTGGGAAGAAGGGATGTGATTTGGTAACTGTTCGCCCAGGGGTTGGGGACATTTTAAGTCGTCCTTGTCACGCCCCCAATCCTGAATAGGATTGTCGGGACGGCCATGGTTCGAGGAAACATGCAACCCAGTCTTAGGACATCAAGGCAAGCGTTCCATGGTCGAGAAAGAAGGTTAAGGACATAAGGAAACTTAGACTTAACCTTATACAAGCTAAGAGACAGCTAGGACGAGTAAGACGGTAGCTGGACGAAGTGGACGAGTAGCTCGGCCAGCTCAATGAAGCTAGGTTCAGTTCACACCAGTTCAGTCCCTACTAAGTCAGCACCACTAGCTGGACTACTAGCTCACTCAGCTGAGGCAGCTGATAGTCAGCTCATCTCAGCTAGACGGACTGTCCGGGCTTTAGGCCGATGGTCTGGGTCCGGGTCAGTGGCGGGCTGTGAGGTCCGGCCATGAGGCGATGGGCTGTTGGGTCTTTGGACAAGGCCGTGGGCTAAGTCCAGGAGACCTGGGGCGTGGGTTGGGCTTGTGACCGACCCCAAACCCAACCAGAAAGGGAGAAGGGATGCAAGTGGCCGAAAGGGGACAACCCTTGGCCGATGGTTCCCATTCACTAGCAAGTCGTGCCTGTTCGTGGGGCAAGACTTACCCCCTCGTTTTCTATAAATATGGGGGCTCTCTGGTCGATTTCATTATCCAATTCCAGAGTAAAATACTCAGAGAAAAACGTAGAGAGAAAGAAAGAGAGAAAGAGAGAGTTCCGGCCAAGAGAAAGGCCGATTGTGGTGTTGTAGTGTTCCGGCGACTCTGATCGTTTGAGAACTAACTCCGGTGAAGAATGGGAGATCAAGACAAGGAGAAGAGCATAATGAGGCAACAAGTAAGCATACTATGAGTTCTGATCCGGACATCTCAAACCGCAACCCGTCTATTGTTTTCTTTATTTTATTTCGGTTAAGACTTTGGCCATTTGTCTAGGCCCTTTTTATCTTTAAAGTCCGGTAAGGAACACCTATTTAAACCCTTGTAGTTCCCAACTTTTCGGCTAAGTCTTTTATGAAAACGTTTTTGCTTTAGCAAAGAAACCCTAAGTCTTTCAGTTGTGCGAAACCATTGAGAGCAGCCGTGTGACATATCAAAGAGCCGATCCATTGTTCTTTGTGGCGTCCATCGATCCATTTCATTCCTTGTCCGAATCTTGAGAGAGACATACGTCCAGCAAGAGCCGGATCCATATATATATTCCTAACCGACCTAGGCATCTTGTTGAGAGAGACATACGTCCAGCAGCAGATCCCATCCGCCAATCTACTCTTTTCTCTATCTTTTGTTTTAGATTTCATTCATCCAATCCATAAAAAAACCAAAAGAAATCATATCCTGTTCTGTTCTTGTTCCTATTGAAAACTCACTAAAAGTTCATATCTGTTTCAGGTACGATCACAAGCAAGAGACGAACCGGCCAATACCATCCATCCGAGGCAAGGCTGAACCACGGAACGGCCATCCGTCCGTCCATCCGTCCGTCCGTTCGACCCTCCGACCCGTGCCTACAACACTGTGTGTACTGAACAAACAGCCCACGTGGGCCAAAATAACCCAAACAGTCAACGGAAAGGGCCAGCGTGCTAAGTCCAAGGACCAGCGTGCTGATATGTGTACTGATGGACAGCCACGGATGTCCTGTGTGTGCTGATGGACACAGACAGACACACACGGACGTCGTGTGTGCTGACGGACACACACAAACGTCCTAGGTGTCCTGACGGACAACCACAGACGTCCTGTGTGTGCTGCCCGGACACCCATGAACACACACGGACAGACACGGACGTCCTGTGTGTGCTGACAGATAGCCACGGACGTCCTGTGTGTGCTGGTGGACACCCACGGACGTCTTGTGTGTAATGAACAGACAGCCCACGTGGGCTAAAATCACCCAAACAGTCAACGGGAAGGGCCAGCATGCTGAGTCCAAGGACCAACGTGCTGATAAGTGTACTGATGGAAAGCCACGGACGTCATGTGTGTGCTGACGGACACAGATAGACACACACGGACACACACGGACAGCCACGGACATCGTGTGTGTGCTGACGGACAGCCACGGACAGGCACGGACAGCCACGGATGTCCTATGTGTTATGGCGGACACCCACGTATGTCTTGTGTGTACTGAATAGACAGCCCACGTAGGCCAAAATCACCCAAACAGTCCACGGGAAGGGCCAGCGTGCTGAGTCCAAGGACCAACGTGCTGATATGTGTACTAATGGACAGCCACGGACGTCCTGTGTGTGCTGACGGACACACACAGACACACACGGACAGCCACGGACGTCCTGTGTGTGCTGACGGACACACACGGACATCATGTGTGTGCTGACGGATACACACAGACACAAACGGACAGCCACAGATGTCCTGTGTGTGCTGACGGACAGCCATGGATAGCCACGGATGTCCTGTGTGTGCCAGTGGACACCCACAGACGTCTTGTGTGTACTGAACAGACAGCCCATGTGGGCCAAAATCACCCAAACAGTCCACGGGAAGGGCCAGCGTGCTGAGTCCAAAGACCAACGTGCTGATATGTGTACTGATGGACAGCCACAGCCGTCCTATGTGTGCTGACGGATACACACGAACACACACGGACAGCCACAGACGTCCTGTGTGTGCTGGCAGACACCCACGGACGTCCTGTGTGTACTGAACAGACAGCCCACGTAGGCCAAAATCACCCGAACTGTCCACGGGAAGGGTCAGCGTGCTGAGTCCAAGGACCAACGTGCTGATATGTGTATTGATGGACAGCCACGGACGTCCTCAGTGTGCTGAAGGATACAAACAGACAGACACGGACAGCCATGGACGTCATGTGTGTGCTGATGGACAGCCACGGACAGCCACATACGTCTGGTGTGTGCTGGCGGACACCCACATACGTCCTTTGTGTACTGAACAGACAGCCCACGTGGGCCAAAATCACCCAAACAGTCCACGGGAAGGGCCAGCGTGCTGAGTCCAAAGACCAACGTGCTGATATGTGTACTGATGGACAGCCACAGACGTCCTGTGTGTGCTGACGGAAACACACTGATACACACGGACAGCCACGAACGTCCTGTGTGTGCTGGCGGACACCCACGGACGTCCTGTGTGTACTGAACAGACAGCCCACGTAGGCCAAAATCACCCGAACAGTCCACAAGAAGGGTCATCATGCTGAGTCCAAGGACCAACGTGCTGATATGTGTACTGATGGACAGCCACGGACGTCCTCTGTGTGCTGAAGGACACATACAGACACACACAGACAGCGACGGACGTCATGTGTGTGCTGACAGACAGCCACGGACAGCCACGGACGTCCTGTGTGTGTTGGCGGACACCCACGGACGTCCTGTGTGTACTGAACAGACAGCCCACTTGGGCCAAAATGACCCAAACAGTCCACGGGAAGGGCCAGCGTGCTGAGTCCAAAGACCAACGTGCTGATATGTGTACTGATGGGCAGCCACAGACGTCCTGTGTGTGCTGACGGAAACACACGGACACACACGGACAGCCACAGACGTCATGTGTTTGCTTGCGGACACCCACGGACGTCCTGAGTGTACTGAACAGACAGCCCATGTAGGCCAAAATCACCCGAACAGTCCAAGGGAAGGGTCACCGTGCTGAGTCCAAGGACCAACGTGCTGATATGTGTACTGATGGACAACCACGGATGTCCTCTGTGTGTTGAAGGATACACACGGACAGCCACAGACGTCATGTGTGTGCTGACGGACACCCACATACGTCCTGTGTGTATTGAACAGACAGGCCACGTGGGCCAAAATCACCCGAACAGTCCACGGGAAGGGCCAGCGTGTTGAGTCCAAGGACCAGCGTGCTGATATGTGTACTGATGGACAGCCACAGACGTTATGTGTCTGCTGACGGACACACACGGACAGCCACGGACATCATGTGTGTGCTGACGGACAGCCACAGACAGCCATGGACATCCTGTGTCTACTGGCGGACACCCACGGACGTCCTGTGTGTACTGAACAGACAGCCCACGTGGGCCAAAATCACCCAAACAGTCCACGGGAAGGGTAAGCCTGCTGAGTCCAAGGACCAGCGTGCTGATATGTGTACTGATGGACAGCCACGGACGTCCTGTGTGTGCTGACGGACACACACGAACACACACGGACGTCTTGTGGGTGCTGACAGACACACACGGACGTCCTGTGTGTGCTGATGGACACACATAGACGTCCTGTGTGTGCTGACGGACAGCCCCGGACGTCCTGTGTGTGTTGGCGGACACCCACAGACACACACGGACAGCCACGGACGTCCTGTGTGTGCTGGCGGACAGCCACAGACGTCATGTGTGTACTTAACAGACAGCCCACTTGGGCCAAAATCACCCAAAGTGTCATGTCCCCGGTCCGAGATAGGATTGTTGGGACGAGCCATGGTGCGGGGAGACGCACCAGTCAGGTCATTAGACCAGTAGACAAGCGTATCATGGCTTAGACATAGGGTTAAGGGCATCGAAGTGTTGAGACTTAACCAGGGTGAAGAAAGAATGGGTTTAATTGAGCTGGAAGAGTGATGTGGGAGCTGGACGGGACAGCGGCCGAGCTTGGGCAGCTCAGGGAAGCTCAATTGGAGCTCAGTTAGTATGCATCAGCTCATGGAGCTAGAAGGACTAGCTCACTCAGCTGGGACCAGCTAGCAGTCAGCTCAACTCAGCTGGGCCGAGTGCTCATGTCCGGGACGGTTGGGGCGGTTACAAGGACGGTTATGGTGGTTTGGTTAGATGGTGCAGCCACGGTATGGACGGTCAGTTAAAGGGCTTAGCCTTGGCTTCAGGGTAGAGAACCGACAGGGACAGGAGCAGTTGGAGGCAGTTGAGAACCGGTTGGGGGCAGTTATTGCCGAACGGTTGCAAGGGAGAGAGAGACATATTTTCGGTTACAACTCCCACCCCTTCGGGCCCATGGCAGTTCCGACTCCCTCTCTCTATAAATACAGAGCCCTGGATCCAGAATTTGACACAAAATTCTTAAGGGGAACCTCTGCCAAAATCGTGAGAGACAAACCCCAAAAAGAGAAGAGAGAACCGGCGATCCAAAGAGAGAACTGGCGAGAGGCTTGGCTGATCCCGAAGGAACCGGATCGTGTGAAGCAAGGCCTGAGGAGATGGATTGATAGACTGCGGTCCACGGATCAGTACATGGAGCCGAACCAGCATGGAGATCAGAACGTTCTGAAGATTTCAACTGACGTTCATGTTTTTCACCATAATAACCGGACACTGTACTGGACTGTCCCACATGCATCCGGATGGGAGCTTTGGCTGGAACCATGGCCAGATGATCGATTTCACTGTACTGGACTTTGTCTTCACCATCCTGTTTTCCATTTGATGAAGAACAGTCGAAACGGAATCGCATTCGGACACACGAATCCTGAGTTAGGTCATTGCTATACATTTCTGGACAGTACCGCATGTACCGCCCGGATGTCCGTATTGGAGCTCCAACATTATCCACGACCTGATGATGGAATTCACCAAACTGAAGCTTGGCTTTACCGCACTGTTTGTTATTCTAAGACAAACAATCGAGCCAGAATCCGAAACGGACGTACCAATTCTTCTCCAGTCCATTGCAACTCAATTCTGTACTGTACCGCACGGACTGCCCGTACGACCAGTTTGAGGCTTCATCAATACCCATGTCCAGACGATCGAATTCACCAAACTGGAGCTCGTATTTCCTGTACTGATTGGCATTTTAAGAGCAACAGTCAAGACAGATTTGGATTCGGACGAGTGGAACTCAAGATAGGCCGTGACACTTCAAAACTGGCTACTTTGGACTGTCCTGCTTGTGTACTGGCCCAGTCCGTAGGACATGCTTCAGGATACAATGAACCTGGACGGAATTTGAAGGGTTTTTCGCCAGTCAAAGTGTGATTTCGTGCCTTGACCAGATCTGGTCAATTTTATCATTTTCTATGTTTAGATTTCCCACATTTTTCTTTAAGTCCTTTGACTAGAATTTCTATATAATGTAAACATCAGATCTGAATAAGATAATTTCGTTTTGCTTTCATTCTTTTGAATTTTTACTCTCTTTGTTCTTTGTTTAGAACACTTCTTAGTTTCTTGGTGAGGTTATCTCCAAGTTTCGATCCTTCTTTTGTTGGACCGGTGCGTCACATCCGGCAACGATCAAAGTCTGGTAGTATCTTTGGGCTATTCCGCAACCCTTAGTGTCACCCCTTGATCCATCAGTTCTCAATCCTCTCGGATCTGAGTTCATATCAACCTTACCGAAAGAGTGATCCTTATTTTGGTTCTATCAAGTGGTATCAAAGCCACTCTTCCGGTATTGTCTATTTCATTCATCTTTCCCATCTTCTATTTTCTTATAAACACTTCTTCTTCTACCTTTCTTAAATCTGGGCCCCTCATTACCATCCATATAAAAAAAAGATTTACGATTTGATTCAAAAAAGAAAAAAAAAATAGAAAAAGTTCAAAGTTTCTTTTGTGGATTGGTGGTGGAAGAGAAAGCCTGCTGGCTGAGGAGAAATCCAGCCTTTGAGGTGGTTAAAACGGATTTCAAAAATCAAAAAAAAAAATCTCTTATCTTTCTATCTTCAAAAATTCCCTTGTTTGGTTGGATTTGCCCATTGAGATTCTTTGATTTGTTCTCTTAGAACATTGAGTAGAAACTTGTGTGTGATCACCTAAATCTGAGAGAAACACTTGAGTGGGTGAGGATAAACACTTGAGTGTGTGAGGATTTATCTAACCTTTGTGTTGAGTAATTATTTCAGGAATAAGATGTTTGGTCTTCACCGGAGAAATACCAAGGAGAAAGCCTCACGACCATCAGCCTCTCAATCTTCATTTTAATCTTCTTTGAATTATTTTGATGAGTGTGTTAGTGTGCAGGAAAAAACAAACAGGTGGAGCAATGAGCATGTCAATACATCCAAAGGTGAATCTGATCCAAGAAGGCGATTGCTTCAGTTTGATGTCCAACAATTTTGTGATAACTTTGTGAAGGGTGTGGACAAAGCCCTCAAGGACGTCAGCAAGAGCCAAAAGAAGAGCACATCCACACGTGCCCCAGTAGCTGAGCCATCCTTTTCCATCAGTAAGAAAACCCAAGGTGAATCTGAAATTTTTTTTGAAGAATTTAAAGATTTTTCAGATTCTTCACCCATATTTGATGAAACTGATGAAGAACCAATTGAAAGTTTGATGTCTTGTGAAGAAAGTTGTGATCTTCCTTATCTTGAATCTGAGTTTATAAATGATAATGAACAGGTTAATGTAGAACTAACTGTTTTGCAACCGGAGCATCCGAGTAGCCTTGTTTTGTCTCAACAGGTTTTTGAGGAAGAGCCACTGGATATTCCACATCAGTGCACATGTCTTGACACTTGGATATCTTTGGATGAAGTCCCAGAACCTATCTTTGATGTGGAGGACGAACCTGATCCAGTCTTTGATGAAGAAGCAACAAGCATCATATCTACCTTTATGGAGAGCCATCTTTGCTTTGATTCCGGCACAACTATTGTTCCTTCATCTCCTGCCCCTTTGCTTCCTGCTCTTCAAGAGCACTGTGAGAAATCTGAATTAGTTATTTCTCTGTCTGACATGTTTGATAAGATCAGTTCTCTTGATGTGATTCGTTTTGGTCTTGATAAGATAAAAGAAAATTGTTTTTCAAAATCTGTTTTTGGAAACATGATTAATTCTTTTAAAATCTTTGAACCTGATAAATTTCTTGATCAGCAACGTTTTCAAACTGACCTTGGCATCAGTTCTGAAATTATTTTGAGCTTTGATCAGTCCCTGGAACAAAGCAAAGTTTTTGATCATTTTGAAAAGTATCTTGAGCTTGATTTGAAACAAACTGATTTTTGTGCTACAAAATCTTTTGATTCGTTTGTTTTCAAAGAAAATAGCTTTGGTCTGAACTCTTCTAGGCATAGACTGATCACTGATGATTTGTTTGCATCTTCTCTGGACTTGGATGATTTCTTAATTAAAAAAATGCAGGAACAGAATTCACTTGAAACTGAAACTGGTTTTTGTGAACTTGATTTTTGTGATTCTGTTTTGCAGCCTGATCTCTTGAGTTTTGAAACTGATAAGACTTGGCATTTTCTGAGATCATTTCGTGATAATGGTGTTGTCTTGAGTTCTGATGAAATTTTGGTTTACAACACATTCTTTGAGAAATGCCTTGAACTTTTGATAAATGATTCTCAAACTGAACTTAAGCTTGTGTGTTCAGATGTTGGGAAGGATATGCCCATCTTGAAAATGAATATTGTTGTTGCATATCTTGATAAAATTCTTGTCTGTAATATATAATTTGATGAGCACCTTGAAAGGCTGAAAAATGTGCAATTTGTTCTTGGAAAAGATATCTTGATTTGTGATTTGAACAAATATTTATCTTGCACATTTGATCCTAGTATTTTAGTGTTTATTTTGAGTATACAGGAAAGACAGGTTCAGCCTCTAAGAATTGAAAGCATTGACCGTGCCCAACAGCCTGAGTTTTGGAGAAGCTTTGTTGAAACCGGCTACCTTGATGCCAGCGACAGAGGTTCAGTCAAAGAAGGATATCGCAACAGTACGAAGATCTTTTATCTTGAATCCAATTTTAAAAGAAATCCAACTCATCAAGGATTCACTGAGGCTTGGAATCGCATGAAAATCTTCACGGATGAAGAAGTTATGAATTTTCCAAACCGGAGGTTCTTCAGTCCATCTATCCGCGAGTACCAGATTTCTAAAGGTGATTCATGCCCCATAAAGAATCGGCCTGAGCCAAAACCGATCCTCCATGAACCAAAGGTGTTTCCTCAGTCATTCTCCTGTTTAAACCAAAAGCACTTTAAGGATCATGAGTTGATTGCCTCTACTCTTCATGAAAATGTTTTGAAACCGAGAATTTCAAAAAGAAAACATGTTCTTACTTGGTTGAAAAACGTTTTGCTCAAACCTTTTCATGAATTGATTTCATTGAGCTGTGCTTTGAAAGAGATTTGGTGTAGGAAAAAGTATGAACTAAAATTTCTTAGGCCAAAGAATTCTTTTGATTTCGTTCATGATGATAATTTTTCAAATTTGGCATTGTCTCTTTCTTTTCCTGACCGTTTATCAGCTTGGCCTAATTTTAAAATTGATAAAACAATTTTTGGTGATCAGCTTACTTTTTTGATGCTTGCCCACGTGCTTGATGATTATCCTAAGGGCTTGGATCCTGATCTTGATGTCCTAAAGATAGAGAAACCCTTTGATTATTTCTTTGGCAGATTTGATGTGGTTTCTCTAGTTGCTTTGAATAAACATGATAAGCATGATCAGTTTCTAAGGAGAGCAAGCACCAATGGACGCCAAAGTACTTGGAATTCCTTGATAAAAATGATTTCAAAACTCCAAGGAAGTTTCTGTCCATTCTATTCATTTACTGAATTTCCCTTGAATTTTAATTCCTTTGTATCTGATTTATCTCTTTTTGATATAGGTACATTGGATTTGAGGACAAATCCTTTTGAAGGAGGGAATGATAGACTGCGGTCCACGGATCAGTACATGGAGCCGAACCAGCATGGAGATCAGAACGTTCTGAAGATTTCAACTGAGGTTCATGTTTTTCACCATACTGACCAGACTGACCGGACACTGTATTGGACTGTCCCACATGCATCCGGATGGGAGCTTTGGCTGGAACCATGGCGAGATGATCGATTTCACTGTACTGGACTTTGTCTTCACCGTCCTGTTTTCCATTTGATGAAGAACAGTCGAGACGGAATCGCATTCGGACACACGAATCCTGAGTTAGGTCATTGCTATACATTTCTGGACAGTATCGCATGTACCGCCCGGATGTGCATATTGGAGCTCCAACATTATCCACGACCTGATGATGGAATTCACCAAACTGAAGCTTGGCTTTACCGCACTTTTTGTTATTCTAAGACCAACGATCGAGCCAGAATCCGAAACGGACGTACCAATTCTTCTCCAGTCCATCGCAACTCAATTTTGTGCTGTACGTACTGCCCGTACGACCAGTTTGAGGCTTCATCAATACCCATGTCCAGACGATCGAATTCACCAAACTGGAGCTCATATTTCTTGTACTGATTGGCATTTTAAGAGCAACGGTCAAGACAGATTTGAATTCGGACGAGTGGAACTCAAGATAGGCCGTGACACTTTAAAACTGGCTACTTTGGACTGTCCTGCTTGTGTACTGGCCCAGTCCGTAGGACAGGCTTCAGGATACAATGAACCTGGATGGAATTTGAAGGGTTTTTTGCCAGTCAAAGTGTGATTTTGTGCCTTGACCAGATCTGGTCAATTTTTATCATTTTCTATGTTTAGATTTCCCACATTTTTCTTTAAGTCCTTTGACTAGAACTTCTATATAATGTAAACATCAGATCTGAATAAGATAATTTCGTTTTGCTTTCATTCTTTTGAGTTTTTACTCTCTTTGTTCTTTGTTTAGAACACTTCTTAGTTTCTTGGTGAGGTTATCTCCAAGTTTCGATCCTTCTTTTGTTTGACCGGTGCGTCACATCCAGCAACGATTGAAGTCTGGTAATATCTTTGGGCTATTCCGCAACCCTTAGTGTCACCCCTCGATCCATCAGTTCTAAATCCTCTCGGATCTGAGTTCATATCAACCTTACCGAAAGAGTGATCCTTATTTTGGTTCTATCATGGATACCAGACAGAGAGACAGAGAGAAGGACAAAGAGAAGGAGCTGGCGCCTGGGGAGAGAATGCCTAAGGTCAGTGGTGCGGACGGCAAGCGATCAGCCCTAGCCGGCTGATGATCCGATCGGGCTTGTGGCCGGTTTGGTATGCGCCTACATCTACTCTCTCTATCTCTTTAGATTTGCTTGTCCTATCAGATTATTGTGTTCGTTTGTTCTGTTCATTCAGGGAACACTGAACCAAGGCCCTGGCCGGTTCAGTATCCAAGTCCTTGGCCTTTGGCCGGACTGTTCATGGTCGGATTTGGATGTTCTAGTGTGTTTCGTTGGAAACTGTTTATGGGAATCTCTTAGTTGGGATTTATCAGGGATTATCATGAATTTTAATTAGTTTTTGGGAATTTATTTGAGTATGTTGGTTTGGACAGGTTATAGATTCTAAGTAGCCGAACCATGCTTATCTAAACTTGATGTTAGGATATCGGACTTATGAATGTGCATTGTGTCTTGTGTGGTTTCAGGATAGGACATGGACCGTGGTAAGGGAAAGGCACCGTGAAGTCTCAGGCCATGGGAAGATGTGTGGTGAATGGGTCATTGTAGATAGATGTGAAATACTGATAGCCTATTGTGCAACTTGTGAACTTATGTTAGACCAGGTGTGTATAACTTATTCGGACGAACCTAAGAATGATGTATGAATCTCAGTTTGTATTTATACAATTGATTTGCCCCTTATGTTTCCTTGTTTAGATTTATTGTATTGAACCTCAGTTGAATTGAATTGAATTTAAAGATAAGACTTAAAACTTGGTTCACTCGGACTTAGATTGAAAGGTTAAGGCCGCAGATCAGTTTGGGCTTAAAAGCCAGGATCGGGTCTTACAAGTCGGTATCAGAGCATGCTTGATTCTAGGATTGGTTTGGGTTATGTGTTCACCACACGTCTGGTTGCTGGGTCTCACGGGTTGTTTGTGTTTGTTTGGTTTGATGTTGTTTTGCTTAGTTCTAATCATGAGATGAGGTTTATACGTTTGGACTAACACTAAGTGTTTTTGCCTAAGGGAACTAAGCGGACTAAGTCCCGGAAGGGCAAGGAATCGGCTGGTGGTTCTGGACCGGTCATAGGAGATGGGGCCAACCCCACTCAAGTGTTACCAACCCAGACGGGGCTGGTTAATGAGGAGACCGGGGAACCCTTAGCGATGTTCCTGCCTACTGAGGTTCAGGTGGATAACCTGGGCGAGCAACAAGAAGAGGTACGAGAGGAGGAAGGTGATTCCTCCCATGCAGGAGACGAGACCGGACCTGGATATGGGGTGGAGGAGTTGGTCGAGCCATCTATGCGCAAGGTGATGGATGTGGTTAAGGCCATGGGCACTCAGATGTTGGCTTTCACCCCAGCTAAGGCCACGGTTCAGGCAACTCATAGAGCAGCTAGGACAGCTGGGACAGCAGCTGGTGTAGCTCGTGCAGCTGCACAAGTAGCTCAAACAGCTGCCAGGACGGCCGAGGACCGAGCTACGGTCGAAGCTGAGGTAATGGAGATCGATCCACCAGCTCGTCCAGTTAGGATAGTGGATTACTTGAGCCTTCTAGCTCACATCTCCAAGCAGTTTGCTGGTAGTTCTGATCCCATTGAGGCAGACGAGTGGAGGAGCAGTTTGGCTCAGAATTTCAGCTCAATTCTATGCCCAGAGGAGTACAAGAAGGACATTGCGCTTCACTTCCTAGAAGGTGATGCACATAACTGGTGGTTAGCTCTGGACAAACGCACCAATGGGACAACTGAGCGGTTCTCAGACTTCGAGGTGGAGTTCAACCACAAATACTTCCCGGCTGAAGCTTGGAGCCGTCTGGAGTCTCAGTTCCTAGACTTGACTCAAGGACGCATGACAATACGTGAGTACGAAGAGAAGTTCAACCGGCTTAGACGATATGTGGGCAAGGAGTTGGAGGGGGAGACGTTACAGATACGTAGGTTTGTTCGAGGCCTAAGGTTCGAACTTCAAACCTATTGCTCCGTTGGTCACTTCCAGACAGTGTCTGAACTGGTGGAACGCATGGCTATGGTGGAGACTAACTTGGCCGAAGAGGCCAAGCTGAAGTCTAGGGGCCACACGGCTTCTAGTGGATCCGGAAGCGACCGGAAGAGAACAAGGGACACGGCCGAAGGGGGCAAGGCCTCAAGTGATAGGCCGGAGTGTCCTTCATGCAGAAGGCATCACGGTGGAGAGTTTTGGAAGGTAAAGGGGGCTTGCACCTGTTGTGGCAAGATGGGCCACTTTGCTCGAGACTGTCCTGGACGGTCAGAGAACCGTGGACAGGGCTCGTGGGAGTGACCCCAAAAGCTGTCATTACTGCAGCAAGACGGGACACCTACGCTGGGAATGTCCCAAGATGCAAGCTGAGGCTAAAGTACGTGGGGAGGCAAGCAAGCCAAGCCAGACCCAAGGTCAGACCTCAGCACCGTGTGTGTATGAACTGACCAAGGACGCAGAAGAGGCTGGACCGTTCCTAGCGATCACTGGTAACATTCTAGATCCATTATTTTTCAATTCAGTAGATTGGCATGGTACGGAACTTGTAAGACCCGATCCTGGCCGACTAGGCCGCGGTCGATGCCTCACGTCGCTTGGTCGATACCCCGACCGAACCTCTCAAAATTTTTGCCCTTTATTTAAAACATCGCCCATAGGCGAGGGCTAAATCAGATCTTAGCTAAAGACTACCATAGTCTTTCCTAGCTTAGATCAATACAACACATACACAGCGGAATAATATCATCATCCATTGGTCTATAACCAATCTAATACTTGTCTGGTCGAATCACCTCAGCTAATGGTTAGTATACTCAACTACCATCTAGCTCCAAGGTTGATTCTGAACACGAACGAAGTCATACAAATCTGAGGTTCCGTTTCCCTACCCATTCTATCTAGATCTATGCAACATTGCTAGATCATACCTTTGCCACATCCATGGAGCTTGTTAGCTCATCGGCCCAGCTACTCTAGCTGAATGAACTCATAGACCAGCTGATCGAGCTGTCACACTCGAACTGAGCTAGGACCGAGCTATGGCCAGTTGCCATATACTGCATCCAGCTCCTTTACACACACAAAAAAACTCCCTTAGGTACTTACTCATTCAGCCAACCATCCCCACAGACATAAGTAACCCTTGAGAAGTCTTCAAACAGCTAAGGACATGCATCTGGCCCTTACCGGCTCATGCACTGTCCCACATCCTTTTGCCTTATCAACTTATGATACCAAGTCCAGCTCATGGAATAACAACGCCCATCAGATCCTGAGTCAATCAACCAACCACCCCATATGACCCAGAACTGATGAGTCTTCACACGTACCTAACCGGCCATGGAACCATGTCCCAACGAAGCCGATCAGTCCTCCTCTTACCACTAATGCATCCTTTGATCAATCAGATCAGACACCTTGATCCATCACCTATGGATCAGGTCATCCATCCTTTCCAAAGATCAGATTACACACGGCCTTCTTTAGATAAACACACCGGCCCCATACTTGTGGTCCATGCCACTTAGTACTGGCCTTACTCGCCTCCACGGCTTGCTGCTGGTTCCAAATGAATTGGACATTGCACCCCACATGGTTCCTCATGTACTAGGATCCCCTTGTGTCTCCTCCATGATTCGGATCATTGATTCACACCATGATCAGAACTAACACACACACCATGATCCAACATGGATCACTATCCAATGAGTGGCCTCTAACTTCCATCCCACATGGATGAGTTAGATCAACTAAGATCTGCCCCTTATCTCAGGGTCCTGGATCCTTAGTTTACATCACAACATATGGTCTTCAAGGGGCGTGCCATACTTGGCCTTAACGGCACCACAAGAGACAGAAACATAACCTTGAAACTAATTATAAAATCAGTTACCTTATACATGATCTGATTAGATCAAGTGCCTTTCCTTATTATGTTCGGCCATGCTCCTCCAGTGCACGCCTCTATCAATCCTTATCACATATATCATGTATTGATAAGATCCATTCATGGGTCGCACCCCTGATCCCTTCCATGGAACTTCCATGAAACCAGTTCCTACACTGCATCCACCTTCAAGGCTATTCATGCCATTGTGAGGGAAGTCCGGCCTTCTCCCTTCTCTCCTGGGTATTTGCGTGTGTTCCCAAGATATGGGGGAAGCCTAGGACGTGTTCATCCGTGGTGAAAATCTACCACAGGGTCGTTCATAACTCCCCTTGCACTTCCATGAAACTACCCTCCCACACACCTCTCTCCTTAAGGCTGTCTTGGCCTTTGGGAATGAATTCCGGTCATCTACCTTCTTTCCTCACCATTTGCGTGTGTTCTCAGGCCCTGTAGGATGCTTTGGGTGATAGCATCACGGATCAAAACCACCAGAAAGTCGTTCATAACTTTCCCCCTTGATCTCTCCCAAAACTGCCTCTTTATGACCTTCACACCACCATGGGTCTTGGATTGGGAATCCGACCAACTCTCTGTCTTTTCTCTGTGTTTCTTTGTGTTTCAGGGTGTAGGAGGAAGCCCTGGCGTGCCTGAAAAGGCACGGAATTTTCTGCCTTTTATAGAAGAAGGGGCAGTTACCTTTCCAAAGGTTGCACCCTTTTGGTATCATTTCTGGCCATAGACTTAATCAATGGTCCAGATCATACCCATTCGCCTCAGGCAGTTTCCAGACACCCTGGGCTTGCCAATCCACTCCTGGACAAGTCCAAACAATCCCACACGGATTTCCCAAGCTCCTGGCTCAATCCCAAGAGCCAACCAGCCCATCGGTACACCCGGGTCATCCACATCGCCCGGCCACTGTCCAGACCCGGCCCAACTGCCCATGACTTGAACACTCAGTCCAGCTGAGTTGAGCTGATCCCCAGCTGATCCAGCTGAGTGATCTAGACCATCCAGTTCAGGGAGTTGACCTACACTTCAGTGAGCTATATTGAGCTGCACTACACTTCACCTAGCTGGTCGAGCTTGCTTACTGCATCGCCCAGCTGTTATACACTGTGTCCAGCTTGCTTCCTTTATCTTCTTCAATTCTTATAAGTCCCTTGGTCTATTTCCAGATCTATACTTAGTTCTCCCATGATCCATTCTGATCACCCACTTCAATCGAGCTTCACCTAGATCTCGTCCAGCTACCAGCTCGCTTGTCCAGCTCCTTTGAGCTTGCATCTGCCTTATTTTGGTTAAGTTCGAGCTACCTGATTCCCTTAACCACGTTTTGGACCATGACACGCTTGTCTTTAGGTCATGTGACCTGACTGGTGCCTCTCCTCGCAGTAAAGTCTGTCCGGACGATCCAATCCAGGATCGGGGACATGACAAGTCTCCCCCACTTAGGATGGATTCGTCCTCGAATCCTGTGGTGTTGCCGTCTTGTCTGAAGACAAAAGATTCCAACCGAATTCTTTGCATCCAGAACATAGAGCATGCTCGATTGGTTCTTCCTAACCAATTCGTTGCATCTCCCTCCTTGTCCCTCCTCACTGATCACGTCTTGATCACCATCTACACAAGTCTCCCCCACTTGATAGAGATTTTACCCACAATCTTATCAAGTGATCCATCAAGCACCCATACAAAAACATGACTTGTGTCACTGACCCAACTCTCCAGGTTGCGTTCCTAGTAGACACCAAGTCCATGTAGAACACTTTAGTTCCATGACTAGATCAAATTCAGTCGCTAGGAACATACTGCGTACTCAAGTCTTAGAAGATTCAATAAATCTGCAAGCCACTGGATGCACCAGCCAAGTCCTAGCGAACATGTTCCAATCTTTAGGTTGATCACTCTACCATGAGTCCTAACAGATTGTTTTGTTCCCTTAAGTCCTTCCCGGACAATAAGGTTTATGATTCCAGCCACCTATTACTGGATCATTCCTTAACCAGCCACAGCCTCTCCCAGCTTGGCCATATTGCGATCTTAGTCCTTACAAGACTAAACCGCCTCAACTTGACTTCTGTCCAAACCAGACTTGTCATATTTCGATCCTGGTCAATTTAGGACGTGATCATATTCCAGTCCTGGTCCACTCAGGGACTAGACCGTTACACCCCGACCATAGGTCCATCTCCGAGTAGGTCCTGTCCTGATCCTCATCCTTTGGCGGACTTGATCATATTGTAGTTCTGGTCCACTCCAGGACTCAACCGTCTCACCCCAACCATAGGTCAATCTCCGACTTGGTTGTGCTGCGATCCTCATCCCTCACTGGACTTGATCGACTTCAGCTCAGCCATCTCAGCTGGTCCTATTCTATATGGACTTTTAGATAATGGGGCCGTTCCAGGTTCCAATTCAATGATGAATGGATCAGCCCTATCAGGGGGAATTCCCTATAGTGCCCCAAACACATCCTGAAATTCCCGAACCAACGGTATACCCTCTGGGTCACATGCCCCTACAACCTCATCAGTGTAAATGGTAGCCAAAAAGGCCTCACAACCATTTCCAAGCATCCGTTCTACTTGGACTGCTGAAACAACCAAACTACAAGAGGTTGGCTTGATTCCTTGGTACTTCCAAACTCATTCTCAAGTTGCACCCTTCCCCGGTGACAATCTAGAGTTGCCCGATACTTTCCCAACCAGTCCATGCCCAAGATCACTTCATGATGCTTGAGGGGGACAACAATCAGATCTATAGGCATCAGCCTATCCAAGATAACCACAGGGATGTCCTTAACCAGACCGAGTGAGTTCATAACTTGCCCTCCGGCTGCACTCACTCGTTCAGGACCATCCCATGTTCCATACTGGAACAAACCTTTTCCAATCATACTTGGACTCACAAAACTATGTGTAGCTCCAGTATCAAATAATGTTTTTCCACACCACCGATCATTAAGTACTTAGATGAGTAGGATCTCGGTTTGATCACACATTTGGAAAATGTCCCATACCATTCTCCAAAGCATCACACATCTGTGAACGTCCCATACCATTCACAAAAGTTTTTATAGTATACTTCAATCCTCATCATACTAAGATACTTAACATCGTGTTTCCAATTCCTCTTGGAATTGATCCATTCCATTCACTCAATCTTAAGGAATCCTACCTTGACATTTACCTCCAAGAGAGTGCTGCACGTTTCTTTAAACCTAAGCAACTCTCTGGTCCATGTTACTTCCCTTGCCCAGGTCGTCCATACAAAGATCTTGCATTGCATCCTTCTCTCCTGGGTATTTGCGTGTGTTCCCAAGATACGGGGGAAGCCTAGGACGTGTTCATCCGTAGTGAAAACCTACCACAGGGTCGTTCATAACTCCCCTTGCACTTCCATGAAACTACCCTCCCACACACCTCTCTCCTTAAGGCTGTCATGGCCTTTGGGAATGAATTCCGGTCATCTACCTTCTTTCCTCACCATTTGTGTGTGTTCTCAGGCCCTGTAGGATGCTTTGGGTGATAACATCACGGATCAAAACCACCAGAAAGTCGTTCATAACTTCCCCCCTTGATCTCTCCCAAAACTGCCTCTTTATGACCTTCACACCACCATTGGTCTTGGATTGGGAATCCGACCAACTCTCTGTCTTTTCTCTGTGTTTCTTTGTGTTTCAGGGTGTAGGAGGAAGCCCTGGCGTGCCTGCAAAGGCACGGACTTTCCTGCCTTTTATAGAAGAAGGGGCAGTTACCTTTCCAAAGGTTGCACCCTTTTGGTATCATTTCTGGCCATTGAGTTAATCAATGGTCCAGATCATACCCATTCGCCTCAGGCAGTTTCCAGACGCCCTGGGCTTGCCAATCCACTCCTGGACAAGTCCAAACAATCCCACACGGATTGCCCAAGCTCCTGGCTCAATCCCAAGAGCCAACCAGCCCATCGGTACACCCGGGTCGCCCACATGGCCCGGCCACTGTCCAGACCCAGCCCAACTGCCCATGACTTGAACACTCAGTCCAGCTGAGTTGAGCTGATCCCCAGCTGATCCAGGTGAGTGATCTAAACCATCCAGCTCAGGGAGTTGACCTACACTTCAGTGAGCTACATTGAGCTGCACTACACTTCACCTAGCTGGTCGAGCTTGCTTACTGCATCGCCCAGCTGTTATACACTGTGTCCAGCTTCCTTCCTTTAGCTTCTTCAATTCTTATAAGTCCCTTGGTCTATTTCCAGACCTATACTTAGTTCTCCCATGATCCATTCTGATCACCCACTTCAATCGAGCTTCACCTGGATCTCGTCCAGCTACCAGCTCGCTTGTCCAGCTCCTTTGAGCTTGCATCTGCCTTATTTTGGTTAAGTTCCAGCTACCTGATTCCCTTAACCGCGTTTTGGACCATGACACGCTTGTCTTTAAGTCATGTGACCTGACTGGTGCGTCTCCTCGCACTAAAGTCTGTCCGGACGATCCAATCCAGGATCGGGGACATGACAAGTCTCCCCCACTTAGGATGGATTCGTCCTCGAATCCTGTGGTGTTGCCGTCTTGTCTGAAGACAAAAGATTCCAACCGAATTCTTTGCATCCAGAACATAGAGCATGCTCGATTGGTTCTTCCTAACCAATTCGTTGCATCTCCCTCCTTGTCCCTCCTCACTGATCACGTCTTGATCACCATCTATACAAGTCTCCCCCACTTGATAGAGATTTTACCCAAAATCTTATCAAGTGATCCATCAAGCACCCATACAAAGACATGACTTGTGTCACTGACCCAACTCTCCAGGTTGCGTTCCTAGTAGACACCAAGTCCATGTAGAACACTTTAGTTCCATGACTAGATCAAATTCAGTCGCTAGGAACATACTGCGTACTCAAGTCTTAGAAGATTCAATAAATCTGGAAGCCACTGGATGCACCAGCCAAGTCCTAGCGAACATGTTCCAATCTTTAGGTTGATCACTCTACCATGAGTCCTAACAGATTGTTTTGTTCCCTTAAGTCCTTCCCGGACAATAAGGTTTATGATTCCAGCCACCAATTACTGGATCATTCCTTAACCAGCCACAGCCTCTCCCAGCTTGGCCATATTGCGATCTTAGTCCTTAAAAGACTAAACCGCCTCAACTTGACTTCTGTCCAAACCAGACTTGTCATATTTCGATCCTGGTCAATTTAGGACGTGATCATATTCCAGTCCTGGTCCACTCAGGGACTAGACCGTTACACCCCGACCATAGGTCCATCTCCGAGTAGGTCCTGTCCTGATTCTCATCCTTTGACGGACTTGATCATATTGCGGTTCTGGTCCACTCCAGGACTCAACCGTCTCACCCCAACCATAGGTCAATCTCCGACTTGGTTGTGCTGCGATCCTCATCCCTCACTGGACTTGATCGACTTCAGCTCAGCCATCTCAGCTGGTGCTATTCTATATGGACTTTTAGATAATGGGGCCGTTCCAGGTTCCAATTCAATGATGAATGGATCAGCCCTATCAGGGGGAATGCCCTATAGTGCCCCAAACACATCCTGAAATTCCCGAACCAACGGTATACCCTCTGGGTCACATGCCCCTACAACCTCATCAGTGTAAATGGTAGCCAAAAAGGCCTCACAACCATTTCCAAGCATCCGTTCTACTTGGACTGCTGAAACAACCAAACTACAAGAGGTTGGCTTGATTCCTTGGTACTTCCAAACTCATTCTCAAGTTGCACCCTTCCCCGGTGACAATCTAGAGTTGCCCGATACTTTCCCAACCAGTCCATGCCCAAGATCACTTCATGATGCTTGAGGGGGACAACAATCAGATCTATAGGCATCAGCCTATCCAAGATAACCACAGGGATGTCCTTAACCAGACCGAGTGAGTTCTTAACTTGCCCTCCGGCTGCACTCACTCGTTCAGGACCATCCCATGTTCCATACTGGAACAAACCTTTTCCAATCATACTTGGACTCACAAAACTATGTGTAGCTCCAGTATCAAATAATGTTTTTCCACACCACCGATCATTAAGTACTTAGATGAGTAGGATCTCGGTTTGATCACACATTTGGAAAATGTCCCATACCATTCTCCAAAGCATCACACATCTGTGAACGTCCCATACCATTCACAAAAGTTTTTATAGTATACTTCAATCCTCATCATACTAAGATACTTAACATCGTGTTTCCAATTCCTCTTGGAATTGATCCATTCCATTCACTCAATCTTAAGGAATCCTACCTTGACATTTACCTCCAAGAGAGTGCTGCACGTTTCTTTAAACCTAAGCAACTCTCTGGTCCATGTTACTTCCCTTGCCCAGGTCGTCCATACAAAGATCTTGCATTGCATCCTTCTCTCCTGGGTATTTGCGTGTGTTCCCAAGATTCGGGGGAAGCCTAGGACGTGTTCATCCGTAGTGAAAACCTACCACAGGGTCGTTCATAACTCCCCTTGCACTTCCATGAAACTACCCTCCCACACACCTCTCTCCTTAAGGCTGTCATGGCCTTTGGGAATGAATTCCGGTCATCTACCTTCTTTCCTCACCATTTGTGTGTGTTCTCAGGCCCTGTAGGATGCTTTGGGTGTCACTGACCCAACTCTCCAGGTTGCGTTCCTAGTAGACACCAAGTCCATGTAGAACACTTTAGTTCCATGACTAGATCAAATTCAGTCGCTAGGAACATACTGCGTACTCAAGTCTTAGAAGATTCAATAAATCTGGAAGCCACTGGATGCACCAGCCAAGTCCTAGCGAACATGTTCCAATCTTTAGGTTGATCACTCTACCATGAGTCCTAACAGATTGTTTTGTTCCCTTAAGTCCTTCCCGGACAATAAGGTTTATGATTCCAGCCACCAATTACTGGATCATTCCTTAACCAGCCACAGCCTCTCCCAGCTTGGCCATATTGCGATCTTAGTCCTTAAAAGACTAAACCGCCTCAACTTGACTTCTGTCCAAACCAGACTTGTCATATTTCGATCCTGGTCAATTTAGGACGTGATCATATTCCAGTCCTGGTCCACTCAGGGACTAGACCGTTACACCCCGACCATAGGTCCATCTCCGAGTAGGTCCTGTCCTGATTCTCATCCTTTGACGGACTTGATCATATTGCGGTTCTGGTCCACTCCAGGACTCAACCGTCTCACCCCAACCATAGGTCAATCTCCGACTTGGTTGTGCTCCCTCACTGGACTTGATCGACTTCAGCTCAGCCATCTCAGCTGGTGCCATTCTATATGGACTTTTAGATAATGGGGCCATTTCAGGTTCCAATTCAATGATGAATGGATCACCCCTATCAGGGGGAATGTCTGTAGTGCCCCAAACACATCCTGAAATTCCCGAACCAACGGTATACCCTCTGGGTCACATGCCCCTACAACCTCATCAGTGCAAATGGTAGCCAAAAAGGCCTCACAACCATTTCCAAGCATCCGTTCTACTTGGACTGCTGAAACAACCAAACTACAAGAGGTTGGCTTGATTCCTTGGTACTTAATCGGGGTCCAAACTCGTTCTCAAGTTGCACCCTTCCCCGGTGATAATCTAGAATTGCCCGATACTTTCCCAACCAGTCCATGCCCAAGATCACTTCATGATGCTTGAGGGGGACAACAATCAGATCTATAGGCATCGGCCTATCCAAGATAACCACAGGGATGTCCTTAACCAGACCGAGTGAGTTCTTAACTTGCCCTCCGGCTGTACTCACTCGTTCAGGACCATCCCATGTTCCATACTGGAACAAACCTTTTCCAATCATACTTGGACTCACAAAACTATGTGTAGCTCCAGTATCAAATAATGTGTTTCCACACCACCGATCATTAAGTACTTAGATGAGTAGGATCTTGGTTTGATCACACATTTGGAAAATGTCCCATACCATTCTCCAAAGCATCACACATCTGTGAACGTCCCATACCATTCACAAAAGTTTTTATAGTATACTTCAATCCTCATCATACTAAGATACTTAACATCGTGTTTCCAATTCCTCTTGGAATTGATCCATTCCATTCACTCAATCTTAAGGAATCCTACCTTGACTTACACTGAGCCAAGCTGATCCATCTGATCACAAGCCCACTCATGTACTAGCCATGTAGCGTCTCCCTTAGACCAACATGAACACTGCATATGCTCACTTGTTTTGAACGGCCACCAAGGGATAACATTTACCTCCAAGAGAGTGCTGCACGTTTCTTTCAACCTAAGCAACTCTCTTGGTCCATGTTACTTCCCTTGCCCAGGTCGTCCATACAAAGATCTTGCATTGCATCCATCGTCCAATCCGTCTATTACTTCCAAATAACTAGAAAACTAACCTTTCTGTTTCAGGTCTTGCCCTTGGAGAGTGCATCTTGGCTAATCCGGCTCATCTTGGAACTTCCCCGTTCACAAGCATGAAACCCAAACTTACCTCAACTCTCACTTGGCTCACCACAACTAAGGTTCCAAGTCATCTCAGTTTTCAGAAATAATTTTGGTTTGGAACTCAACATCTTTGAGCACTGTCCTTAACAGGAACAAGAAGGCTCTGATACCAACTTGTAAGACCCGATCCTGGCCGACTAGGCCGCGGTCGATGCCTCACGTCGCTTGGTCGATACCCTGACCGAACCTCTCAAAATTTTCGCCCTTTATTTAAAACATCGCCCATAGGCGAGAGCTAACTCAGATCTTAGCTCAAGACTACCATAGTCTTTCCTAGCTAAGATCAATACAACACATACGCAAAGGAATAATATCATCATCCATTGGTCTATAACCAATCTAATACTTGTCCGGTCGAATCACCTCAGCTAATGGTTAGTATACTCAACTACCAGCTAGCTCCAAGGTTGATTCTGAACACGAACCAAGTCATACAAATCTGAGGTTCCGTTTCCCTAACATTCTATGTAGATCTATGCAACATTGCTAGATCATACCTTTGCCACATCCACGGAGCTTGTTAGCTCATCGGCCCAGCTATTCTAGCTGAATGAACTCATAGACCAGCTGATCGAGCTGTCACACTCGAACTGAGCTAGGACCGAGCTATGGCCAGCTGCCATATACTGCGTCCAGCTCCTTTACACACACAAAACAACTCCCTTAGGTACTTAGTCATTCAGCCAACCATCCCCACAGACATAAGTAACCCTTGAGAAGTCTTCAAACAGCTAAGGACATGCATCTAGCCCTTACCGGCTCATGCACAGTCCCACATCCTTTTGCCTTATCAACTTATGATATCAAGTCCAGCTCATGGAATAACAACGCCCATCAGATCCTGAGTCAATCAACCAACCACCCCACATGACCCATAACTGATGAGTCTTCACACGTACCTAACCGGCCATGGAACCATGTCCCAACGAAGCCGATGAGTCCTCCTCTTACCACTGGTGCATCCTTTTATCAATCAGATCAGACAGCTTGATCCATCACCTATGGATCAGGTCATCCATCCTTGCCAAAGATCAGATTACACACGGCCTTCTTTAGATAAACAAACCGGCCCCATACTTGTGGTCCATGCTACTTTGTACTGGCCTTACTCTCCTCCACGGCTTGCTGCTGGTTCCAAATGAATTGGACCTTGCACCCCACATGGTTCCTCATGTACTAGGATCCCCATGTGTCTCCTCCATGATTCGGATCATTGATTCACACCATGATCAGAACTAACACACACACCATGATCCACCATGGATCACTATCCAATGAGTGGCCTCTAACGTCCATCCCACATGGATGAGTTAGATCAACTAAGATCCGCCCCTTATCTCAGGGTCCTGGATCCTTAGTTTACACCACAACATATGGTCTTCAAGGGGCGTTCCATACTTGGCCTTAACCGCACCACAAAAGACAGAAACATAACCTTGAAAGTAATTATAAAATCAGTTACCTTATACATGATCTGATTAGATCAAGTGTCTTTCCTTATTATGTTCGGCCATGCTCCTCCAGTGCACGCCTCTATCAATCCTTATCACATACCTCCTGTATTTATAAGATCCATTCATGGGTCGCACCCCTGATCCCTTCCATGGAACTTCCATGAAACCAGTTTCTACACTGCATCCACCTTCAAGGCTATTCATGCCATTGTGAGGGAAGTCCGGCCTTCTCCCTTCTCTCTTGGGTATTTGCGTGTGTTCCCAAGATACGGGGGAAACCTAGGACGTGTTCATCCGTGGTGAAAACCTACCACAGGGTCGTTCATAACTCCCCTTGCACTTCCATGAAACTGCCATCCCACACACCTCTCTCCTTAAGGCTGTCTTGGCCTTTGGGAATGAATTCCGGTTATCTACATTCTTTCCTCACCATTTGCATGTGTTCTCAGGCCCTGTAGGATGCTTTGGGTGATAATATCACGGATCAAAACCACCAGAAAGTCGTTCATAACTTCCCCCCTTGATCTCTCCCAAAACTGCCTCTTTATGACCTTCACATCACCATGGGTCTTGGATTGGGAATCCGACCAACTCTCTGTCTTTTCTCTGTGGTTCTTTGTGTTTCAGGGTGTAGGAGGAAGCCCTGGCGTGCCTGCAAAGGCACGGACTTGCCTGCCTTTTATAGAAGAAGGGGCAGTTACCTTTCCAAAGGTTGCACCCTTTCGGTATCATTTCTGGCCATTGATTTAATCAATGGTCCAGATCATACCCATTCGCCTCAGGCAGTTTCCAGACGCCCTGGGTTTGCCAATCCACTCCTGGACAAGTCCAAACAAGCCCACACAGATTGCCCAAGCTCCTGGCTCAATCCCAAGAGCCAACCAGCCCATCGGTACACCCGGGTCGCCCACATGGCCCGACCACTGTCCAGACCCGGCCCAACTGCCCATGATTTGAACACTCAGTCCAGCTGAGTTGAGATGATCTCCAGCTGACCCAGCTGAGTGAGATAGACCATCCAGACCAGGGAGCTGACCTACACTTCAGTGAGCTACATTGAGCTGCACTACACTTCACCTAGCTGGTCGAACTTGCTTACTGCATCGCCCAGCTGTTATACACTGTGTCCAGCTTGCTTCCTTTATCTTCTTCAATTCTTCTAAGTCCCTTGGTCTATTTCCAGACCTATACTTAGTTCTCCCATGATCCATTCTGATAACCCACTTCAATCGAGCTTCACCTGGATCTCGTCCAGCTACCAGTTCGCTTGTTCAGCTCCTTTGAGCTTGCATCTTCCTTATTTTGGTTAAGTTCCAGCTACCTGATTCCCTTAACCACGTTTTGGACCATGACACGCTTGTCTTTAGGTCATGTGACTCTGGGAACCGAAATTCGCACTGTCGATTTCCGTTTAAATAAGGAAACTAGGAAAACCCTAATTTCCCAAAGGACCCGGATATCTGCTAATTACCACACGTCAAGCAATCAGAACACGAGAATAACAACGATAAAGTATAAGAAATCAAAGAAGAGAGCAAAGAAGATCTTATTTCAGAATTTGCGTATGAGCGTTTACAACAAGGTATAAGCCTGAGCTCGAGAGCTGTCGGCGAGATCCTAGTCCTAGCAACCCTAAGACGGCTAAACCTAATTGAGTCGCAGCTCGAAATAACAAAAACGGAAAAATGCCTAAATTGCTCTAAGTGCTAAGTTTGCTCTGAAAAAGTTCTCATCCATGCTCCTTGCCCATGACTCCTTATATACTAGCTCCAAGGTCGGTTTACGCTTTTACTCTTCTGCCCTTAAGCCGTCATAGCATAAAAATGGAGATATTCCTTTTTTCCCAATCTTCACAATTATCTTCAAAACTTCCGTATTTATCCGCAGAAACTTGAAATTTATCCTTCCTTGTGGACCAAGCATAAACCGTGTTGTGGTTTACGGGCTTTTGGTTAAGAAATCGTAGGATGGGTGTAGCGACCGTGTTCCGAAGATCGATGATAGGATGATCTGAGGACTGACTGGCCGAACTGTTGGAACGTACTGAATGGGTTTGATGATGCTAGAAAGAGCTGGCCAAAGTTGTAAGGACTTATCGTGGGTAGATGGGAGTTCTTGGTTCGGAAGTCTGATTAGTAGTGGATGGAGCGGAACCATGTACCCGAATAAAGCTAGGATCTGATCTGTTTTTGAGCCAACAAAGCTCCATCAGTCGGTCTTACGCTCGGGTTATTGGACCAGTCCGTTCGATTTGCGGAACTCAGTAGTGTTCGGCCAGTTCGATGAAAATCCAGACAAAGCGGTATTTTCGGATAGCAATGGTCGGATCCGGACAAGTGTTGTCGGATTCGGACATGACGGTTGAGCTGGTCGGCTAGACAGAGATTGTCGGAAATCAGACAAGGCAGTTAAGACTGTCGGCTAAGCTGAGATGAGCTGATTCAGTAGTATTGGTCTGATTCGGACAAGGCTGTTAGAGTTGTCGACTACATCAGTCAGCTTCAGCTCGAGTTTCGTCTAAGTAAAACTGGCGGGAACAGTTAAGGTCCGAAAAGGGGAAAAACTCGCGCTGACATGCTTTGGAGCGCGGGGAGGCGGTTATGGACAAATAGCCGCGTGTAAAATAAGCGGGAACGGTTATCTTTGCAGTTTCTCGGGCCTAAACCGCCCAACTGCCCATTTTAATCGTCTCCTTGATCTTATTTCGCCATTTCTGTACGGGAAACAGAAAGAAAGAACCAGAGAAGAACTCAGAGAGAGAAACGTCCGATAAAAAGAGAACTTTCGATATTTGGCTGGATTGATCAAGTCCGAGTCAAGAACGATCGTCTGTGGGGTGATTCCGACTGTCTGAACGTTCGAAGATCCGACGGAAACCGCTCAAGAGGTGTCAGAAGAGACCGAATCAAACAGAACATACCGACTCTAAGACAAAGGTGAGTGCGTGACCGTAGCCTATAGTGCTGAATCGTAGTCTGAATGATAGGAATGTTCTATGTACTGATTGCTTGTCTAATTCGAATTATCTGCTAAGTTCTGGCTTGGTCCGAACAGTCGGTTCCTTCCATCGACGCATCTGGATCAGAACATGCGCCTAGAGCCGGAATGGCCTGCTAGGGCTTGTCTGTATCTGATTGCGCGTTGGCTTGGGACGATTGGGTCGGCTAAGTGACTAACTGATGATAAGCATGTCCGTTTACTGATTGATTGACTCGATTGCTTTACATGGCTGAGTGAGACGGGATGACCGCATCACTAAGCAAACTGTTGCTTATGCCTCCTTGTTTTGGATGCAGATCAGGACCAGACCCGTAAGGGTAAAGACGTAGCTTGACCGCGGGACTAAGGCAGGAAGGAAGGATGGGGGATTTGGGTAGATGTAGGACGAGTTTAACTTGTAATAGCTTATAGCAAACTCACTTGTTAACTCGAACCTCACTTAATCTATTCAAATCTTATTATGCTTGCTTTTGATTGTCTGAAAACGAACTAAAACTCGGAAATAATTCTAAGTAAAGAAATGAGGAAAACGGCCCAAGTCTGATCGAGGAAGTCGAGCCAGACTCGTACTGATGGTACGAAAAAATGGGTCGGGTCCTTTCAAGTGGTATCTGAGCGGAGTCGGTTCTAGGACAATCTAAGTATAGTGGGTTATTGGGGCAAACCATCCTTCCAAGCCTGACGTCTCGTGGTAAATTCTGTGTTCCGTGTTCTGATCCCAAGTTAGTTTTGACTAACTTGCCTGTGATCTGATTGCAGATGGCAAAAAGTAACCGTAACCCAAGAAGGACTGTGAATGAGACTGGTGAGGGGTCTGCGAGCAACGTGGCCAGGAATGAAGCTGGTACAGAAGAGGCTCGGAATGCTGCTCAGAATGCAGCAAATGTGAACAATGCTGCAGCCGCTGGTGCTGCTGCTGGAGCTGTTGGATTGGAAGCTGTGCTGGCTATGTTGGCACAAGTCTTGGCAAGGCTGCCTGCTGTGGCGGCACCTCCAGTGGTTCCACCTGTTGTGGATGAGGCGGAGCAAGTGGTGCAAGATGGAGAGGATGCACACGCTGCTAGGAATCCGTCTTATCTCAAGGTCATGGACCACATGCAGAAACTGGGAACCAAGTTCTTTTCGGGTGGTTCCAAACCAGTGGAAGCAGATCAATGGATTGACAGGATAGGCCGGAACTTTAAGTCGATCCGTTGTCCTCTTGCTTACAAGAAGGACATTGCTGTCCACTACTTGGACGGTGATGCGCACACCTGGTGGCGAGGTGTTGCTGCCCGGATTGGTGAGGATCAGTGCACCTGGGCCAATTTTAAGGCCGAGTTCCGTGCGAAGTACTTTCCGCCGGAAGCATTTGACCAACTTGAGGGAGCTTTCCTCAGACTGGAACAGGGATCTATGTCTGTAAGGGAATATGAAGTAGAGTTCAACAGCCTCAAGAAGTATGCTGGGTGTGAGGCAGAGTCTGAGATATCCTTGGTCCGTAAATTCATGCGCGGACTTAGGGTTGATCTCCGAACTCGTTGTAAGATCCGCAACTATGATACCGTGGCCGAACTGGTAGAAAAGGCCGCGGAGCAGGAAGCAGGAATCAGTGAGGAAGCCAAAGTGTTTGGCTCAGTGGCGCATGTCCATCCTGGTAAGCATGCGGGGAAGAATCAAAAGGTGGTGAAGTCTGGCACTTCCAGCAAGCCGAATGCAACCAGTCGCAGTGCGTGTTCGACTTGTGGGAAGATGCACTCTGGTGTGTGCCGTGCTGCTACGGGAGCTTGTCACCGTTGTGGAAGTATGGATCACAAGGTGCGGGATTGTCCTGAAGAAGATCAAAGGCCGAAGAGCCAGAACATGAGTACTGGGGAACGCGTGTGCTACAACTGCGGGGAAACTGGACACTTCAAGAATCAGTGTCCAAAGGACGCACAATCTGCTGGGAAGCGTCCGAGTGATGGGCCTCAGCCGGCTGCGAAGAGGCAGGCCATCATGCCGCGGGTGTACACCATTGGTGATGAGTCGTCGGACCCAAGCACGTCTCGTCTGATCACTGGTGAGTCATCCTATCTCTCACCTTTGCCTTAAGAATTTCTGTGTGAAATTGCTTGTCTGTAGAGTAGGTCCTTAGTGTTCCGGGTGAATATGTAGGGACCTTAGTCATGGGCGGAGTGGCAGCCCATGTTCTGTTTGATTCCGGTGCATCTCACTGCTTTGTGCAACCTGAGATGCTTGGAATTGGAGAATTTCAGAAAGAAGAAGAAGTAGTAAGACCGGTTCGGGCGGCTGGTGGTCAGATCATGTACACTTCAGGAAAAATCCGAAACGTCTCTGTGATGATCGGGGGAGTGAACATGCCAGCCGACTTGGTCATTTGCCCAGTGAAATCATATGATGTGATCCTTGGAATGGATTGGCTGAGTAAATACAAGGCACATCTTGATTGTCATCGTGGCCGAGTTCAGTTTGAAATCGGCAATGGAAAGCTGGTCTATCAAGGGGTCAGACCGACCAATGGGAGTCTGATCATTTCAGCACTTCAAGCAGAACGAATGCTGGAAAAAGGGTGTGAGGCTTATCTGGCTTCAATCACGACTGTGGAAGTCGGACCTGATGCTGAGTTGGAAGGGATTCCGATTGTAAAGGAGTATGATGACGTGTTCGAATCCTTGACAGGATTACCACCGGACCGTTCTGATCCTTTCACGATTGAGCTTGAGCCGGGTACAACACCAATCTCAAAAGCTCCGTATCGGATGGCTCCGGCTGAAATGTCGGAACTGAAGAAACAGTTGGATGAGTTGGTGGAGAAAGGATTCGTGCGACCAAGCAGCTCGCCTTGGGGTGCACCAGTCTTGTTCGTGAAGAAGAAAGATGGTAGCTTCAGACTATGCATCGACTACAGGGGGATTAACAGAGTCACAGTGAAGAACAAGTACCCTCTCCCAAGGATAGATGAGTTATTGGACCAACTCCGAGGTGCTACTTGTTTCTCAAAGATTGAATTAGCTTCGGGATACCATCAGATTCCGATTGCTGAAGAGGATATCCGTAAGACAGCTTTCAGATCAAGATATGGCCACTATGAGTTTGTGGTCATGCCCTTCGGACTGACCAACGCCCCTGCAGCGTTTATGAAGATGATGAATAATGTTTTTAGAGACTACCTGGATGAATTCGTTATTGTCTTCATAGACGACATCTTGATCTACTCAAAGAATCAGAAAGATCACGAGCAACACTTGAGAATGGTTTTGGATAAACTGCGGGAACATAAGCTGTACGCCAAGCTTAGCAAATGCAGTTTCTGGCAAAAAGAAATTGGTTTCTTGGGTCATGTGGTGTCGGACAAGGGAGTGTCCGTCGACCCAGAAAAGATCAAAGCCATTGCGGACTGGCCAAGACCAAGGAACCCAACGGAGATCAGGAGTTTTCTCGGACTGGCTGGATACTACCGGCGTTTTGTTAAGGGATTTGCTAGCATGGCTCAGCCGTTGACAAAGTTGACTGGGAAAGATGTTCAGTTTGTGTGGACAGAAAACTGTGAAGTGAGTTTCAGCAAACTCAAGGAGATGTTGACCACTACTCCAGTATTGGCTCTTCCAATGGACAACGAGCCATATGTGGTCTATACAGATGCATCCAAAGTTGGACTTGGGTGTGTTCTGATGCAACAAGGCAAAGTGATCGCGTATGCGTCTAGACAGCTGAGGAAACACGAAGGAAACTATCCAACACACGACTTAGAAATGGCTGCTGTTGTGTTTGCGTTGAAGATATGGCGATCTTACCTTTACGGTGCCAAGGTCCAAGTCTTCACGGATCATAAGAGTTTGAAGTATATCTTCACTCAACCAGAGCTGAACCTTAGGCAGAGGCGGTGGATGGAACTGGTTGCGGATTATGACTTGGATATTGCCTACCATCCGGGAAAGGCAAATCTAGTCGCGGATGCCTTGAGCAGGAAGAGAGTAGCTTCAGCTTCAGAGAAAGACATGCAGGAACTGGTTCACATGGTGGGAACCTTACGATTAGCTGCCTTGACCGACGAAGTGGAACCGTTGGGTCTTGGTGCAGCGGATCAGGCTGACTTGTTGTCCAGAGTTCGCCTTGCTCAGGAAAAGGATGATGATCTGATCAAAGCTTCAAAGAATGAGAAGACAGAGTATCAGACTTCAAACAATGGGACGATTTTGGTTAATGGCCGGGTGTGTGTTCCTAATGACAAAGGATTGCGGGATGAGATCCTAAAAGAAGCACATCAGTCTAAGTTTTCGATACATCCAGGAGCCAACAAGATGTACCGAGACTTGAAGAGATACTATCATTGGGTTGGAATGAAGCGTGATGTTGCAAAATGGGTAGCTGGGTGCCCAATCTGCCAGATGGTTAAGGCAGAAAATCAAGTTCCGAGCGGACTACTTCAGAGTTTACCCATTCCGGAATGGAAGTGGGATATGATCAAGATGGACTTCGTGACTGGCTTGCCAATGAGAAATGGCAAGGACGCTATCTGGGTGATAGTGGACAGATTGACCAAATCTTCGCATTTCTTGGCAATCAACAAGACAGACAATGCAGCAGTGCTAGCCAAGTTATATGTGGAACAGATCGTCAGACTTCATGGAGTTCCGGTAAGCATAGTGTCAGACCGAGACTCCAAGTTTTATTCAGCCTTTTGGAGGGCGATGCAGAAGTCGATGGGGACCAAGGTCCATATGAGTACAGCATATCATCCGCAAACGGATGGACAATCAGAAAGGACAATCCGAACACTTGAAGACTTGCTGCGATCTTGTGTTCTGGATTGGGGAGACAAATGGGATCAATACTTGCATCTGGCCGAGTTCTCATACAACAACAGCTATCATGCAAGTATTGGGATGTCTCCTTACGAGGCATTGTATGGACGTCCGTGTAGGACACCGCTATGCTGGACCCAAGTGGGGGAGCGCAGAATATTTGGCCGAGACTTTGTGGAGGAGCAACTGAAAGAATCCGAGTCTTGAAACTGAAGATGAAAGAGTCTCAGGACAGGCAGAAGAGTTATGCAGACAGACGCAGAAAAGAGCTTGAGTTTGAAGTAGGGGACATGGTATATCTCAAAACCGTCACCTACAAAGGCAAGGACCGATCCTCAAAGAATGCCAAGCTGAGTCCAAGATACATGGGGCCGTATAAGATCCTGGAAAGGATTGGAAAGGTCGCTTACAAACTGGAACTACCTTCATCGATGGCTCAGTTCCATAACGTGTTCCATGTATCCTTGCTGCGAAAATGCAGAAGGAATCAAGACAATGTGGTTTCAGAACCACCATCTGACTTGAGAGAAAACCTTACAGTGGAGGGACGACCAGTCCGGATCATTGGTAGGAAAACCAAACCTGAAGGCAGAAAGAATATCAAAATGATCCAAGTCGTTTGGGACTGCGATGGAGAAGAAGAAACGACTTGGGAACCAGAGGCGAGAATGAAAGCTGAGTTTCCAAAGTGGTTTGACAAACTCAAGGAAGATTCAGGAAGAAAGACTCGAGGACGAGTCTGAGCCAAGTGGGGGAGAACTTGTAGCGACCGTGTTCCGAAGATCGATGATAGGATGATCTGAGGACTGACTGGCCGAACTGTTGGAACGTACTGAATGGGTTTGATGATGCTAGAAAGAGCTGGCCAAAGTTGTAAGGACTTACCGTGGGTGGATGGGAGTTCTTGGTTCGGAAGTCTGATTAGTAGTGGATGGAGCGGAACCATGTACCCGAATAAAGCTAGGATCTGATCTGTTTTTGAGCCAACAAAGCTCCATCAGTCGGTCTTACGCTCGGGTTATGGGACCAGTCCGTTCGATTTGCGGAACTCAGTAGTGTTCGGCCAGTTCGATGAAAATCCAGACAAAGCGGTATTTTCGGATAGCAATGGTCGGATCCGGACAAGTGTTGTCGGATTCGGACATGACGGTTGAGCTGGTCGGCTAGACAGAGATTGTCGGAAATCAGACAAGGCAGTTAAGACTGTCGGCTAAGCTGAGATGAGCTGATTCAGTAGTATTGGTCTGATTCGGACAAGGCTGTTAGAGTTGTCGACTACATCAGTCAGCTTCAGCTCGAGTTTCGTCTAAGTAAAACTGGCGGGAACAGTTAAGGTCCGAAAAGGGGAATAACTCGCGCTGACATGCTTTGGAGCGCGGGGAGGCGGTTATGGACAAATAGCCGCGTGTAAAATAAGCGGGAACGGTTATCTTTGCAGTTTCTCGGGCCTAAACCGCCCAACTGCCCATTTTAATCGTCTCCTTGGTCTTATTTCGCCATTTCTGTA
This sequence comes from Brassica napus, assembly GCF_020379485.1. Taxonomy (NCBI): domain Eukaryota; kingdom Viridiplantae; phylum Streptophyta; class Magnoliopsida; order Brassicales; family Brassicaceae; genus Brassica; species Brassica napus. Next base: position 56,234 of record NW_026015637.1, read on the forward strand.
CGGGAAACAGAAAGAAAGAACCAGAGAAGAACTCAGAGAGAGAAACGTCCGATAAAAAGAGAACTTTCGATATTTGGCTGGATTGATCAAGTCCGAGTCAAGAACGATCGTCTGTGGGGTGATTCCGACTGTCTGAACGTTCGAAGATCCGACGGAAACCGCTCAAGAGGTGTCAGAAGAGACCGAATCAAACAGAACATACCGACTCTAAGACAAAGGTGAGTGCGTGACCGTAGCCTATAGTACTGAATCGTAGTCTGAATGATAGGAATGTTCTATGTACTGATTGCTTGTCTAATTCGAATTATCTGCTAAGTTCTGGCTTGGTCCGAACAGTCGGTTCCTTCCATCGACGCATCTGGATCAGAACATGCGCCTAGAGCCGGAATGGCCTGCTAGGGCTTGTCTGTATCTGATTGCGCGTTGGCTTGGGAAGATTGGGTCGGCTAAGTGACTGACTGATGATAAGCATGTCCGTTTAATGATTGATTGACTCGATTGCTTTACATGGCTGAGTGAGACGGGATGACCGCATCACTAAGCAAACTGTTGCTTATGCCTCCTTGTTTTGGATGCAGATCAGGACCAGACCCGTAAGGGTAAAGACGTAGCTTGACCGCGGGACTAAGGCAGGAAGGAAGGATGGGGGATTTGGGTAGATGTAGGACGAGTTTAACTTGTAATAGCTTATAGCAAACTCACTTGTTAACTCGAACCTCACTTAATCTATTCAAATCTTATTATGCTTGCTTTTGATTGTCTGAAAACGAACTAAAACACGGAAATAATTCTAAGTAAAGAAATGAGGAAAACGGCCCAAGTCTGATCGAGGAAGTCGAGCCAGACTCGTACTGATGGTACGAAAAAATGGGTCGGGTCCTTTCAATGGGCCTCGAGTCGTGTTTTAGGTCCCTTTGGGCCGTCTTCCGACTTGACACGTTTACTACGAGTTCTTTTGATAAAGAACGAATTTTCCGCGGTTTTTAATTCGCAAAGTCTGATCGATGATTTAGAATAGCATTTGAAGGTTTGACGAGAATGCATGGACTGGTGTTTGCTACGGTCTTCGGGAGATGGCATTTGAAGGTTTGACAAGAATGCATGGACTGGTGTTGTATCGATGTTCGGAAGAGCTCGATCGCTATGCAACAACCGAACTTTGGCTCAAGCCCGGTCGCTATGTAGCGACCAAGCTTTGGCTCGAACTCGGTCGCTACGTAGCGACCGAGCGGGACGAGCGCTCGGTCGCTAAGTAGCGACCGAGCTTTGGCTCGATCTCGGTCGCTATGTAGCGACCAAGCGGGACGAGCACTCGGTCGCTACGTAGCGACCGAGCTTGGCTGAGCTCGGTCGCTACTTAGCGCTCGAGCTTTGGCGTGAGCTCGGTCGTTACGTAGCGACCGAGCGGAACGATTGCTCGGTCGCAATGTAGCGACCGAGCTTTGGCTCGAGCTTGGTCGCTATGTAGCTACCGATTGGGTCAGATGTTCGGTCACTTCATAGCGACCGGCATCGGCTCGGACTTGGTTGCAACGTAGCGCCCGGACAGCGTGTATGTGCGGTAGTTTCTCAACGACCGAGCTTGGTTCGTTTGCTTTTGAATCTTCAAGGATACTTCTTCGTAAAAACTTCGTATTGGCTATCATTTTTTTACAAAAATTATATCTTTATTTTTACTATCTCTTTCGGAAATACGATCTCCGAGGATTTTTGGGTGGTAATTCCGTCGTGACTGTTTTTGACCCCAAAAGTTAGCCCCCAGCCCGTTAGGATCATGCATCGTAGGATCCTAGCGTGCGGTTAGGCATGTTTGGCAAGTTAGGCGTGTTGGATGGAATTAATATCCGAAAGTCCAAGCTTGAATAGTAAATCCTCATGCCTATAAGAAGGGATGTAACTTGTTTCATAATTTTTTCACTTTCTTGTCTTTCTCTAAGATCTTTCTTAGGAAAAACTTTCTTTCTTTCTCTCCACCCTTTTCCTCTAGTTTCTCAAGAGAAGTGTAAAAATGTCGAGCAAGAAAAAGATTGCGAAAAAAGGGTCTTCATCCGCGAGTGCTTACGAAGAGCTCATTGTTCCGAAGATGGAGTTCGTGCCTCACTCGGTACATCCCGCCGAGAACGAGGCATGGTGGGTTGTGCATTATGGTTTGATGACTCCTCCCAAAGAGAAGTCGTTCCCGGTCCTGATCCATCGTGGAGTCTAGAAAGGGGATGCTAGCAGGAGTACCGACGAGTTTCTTGTGATCATGCGATCGTTCTACCATATCCCGGATGCTGTGGAGTTCCGGGTTCCCTATCCCGAAGAGTGTGCTAACAGCCCCCCAGAGGGTTACTTCACTTGCTACGAGGCATTCGTAGTACGTTGTCGCTTATGGTTCCCAATCCCTGAAATCCTCGTCCGAGTGTTGGACCGTTTCGAGGTTGCGATAAGCCAGTTGACTCCTCTCGCCATTCAGCATCTTATTGGGATCCAAATCCTGAGCTACGAGCATGGCCTTTCCCTTTCCGTCGATCATTTTGAAGCGCTTTTGAGGCTTCAACTTATCAAAGATATGGACAAGCATAGGCTGGTCCCTCGGAACTTTATGTCAGTGGTTAAGAAGTTCATTTCGAACTTCAACTCGTGGAAGAAGTTTTTTTTCTTTGTTCGTACACTACAAGAAAATCAGTAATTTCTGACCGTCATATCCGTTGGAAAACGATCGGAAATGGCCTGTTCTGACAGATCTATATGGTCAGAAATTTTTAAGTGGTCAGAAACGGTCAGAAATATCTGACCGAAAACCGACGAATTTTTACGGTCGGAAATTTCCAACGGAATTTCCGTCAGAAATGTCGGTCAGAAACTTCTGACCATAATTGCGGTCAGAAACTTTTGACGGTAGCAGCGGTCAGAAAGTTTCGACGAAAGATACGGTCAGAAAGTTTTGACGGAAGATACGGTCAGAAATATTTGACGGATATTTCGGTCAGAAAGTTTTGACGGGTACTTCGGTCGGATATTTCTGACAGGTGCATCTGTCAGAAACGTTTATTTCGGTTGGGATTATAAAATACTGAAATGGTAGTTCGATTTTGAATTTTAAAAGTCAAATTTTTATAAAAGATTTGCAAAGTTAAAAACAAACATACATCGATAAAGTAATTAATTTACTAGTCATAGATTGTACAAACATACCAAAGTGATTAATCACACACATACCAAAAACCGTTGGCAAAGTTCCAGCACGTAAAAAAAAAACCAAAGTTCCTTACTAGAAACATCGATCGTCGGGGCTTTGGGTTGCAGAGTCCGGCTGGGTTTGACTTGCAGAGAACTGCCCGGGTAAAGGTTGGAAATGAAAGCGGTCACGCTACGAAGCTGTTCCTCAATAGCTTGACGTTTTGACCTGTAAGACCAGATCCTGGATTCCCCAATCCAACCAGACCGCGGCCTCACCAAACAATGCAACCAGTTTCATTTACATATTCAAGTTCAAGTGTTAAATAATTCTAAGACTTTTTCAGAGTTTTGAGGTTCCAACATTCACACTTAAACAATCCAACATCGACTAGGGCAAATAGATATTTCATAGATAATAACCAAGGTTCATACATCATTCATCATCCTAATAAATAGATCACACACTAGAATCGCATAAGTTCACAAGTTGTGTTGGGGTCAAAAACGGTTACGACGGAATTACCACCCGAAAATCCTCGGAGATCGTATTTCCGAAAGAGATAGTAAAAGGAAAGATGTAACTTTCGTAAAAATAACCAATACGAAGTTTTTACGAAGAAGTATCCTTTGGGATTCAAACCGAACGAACCAAGCTCTGTCACCACGCATACACGCCGTCCGGTCGCTATGCAGCAACCAAACCCGAGTGCAGCTCGGTCGCTACGTAGCGACCGAGCGCTCGTCCTGCTCGGTCGCTATGTAGCGACCGAGCTCAAGCCAAAGCTCGGTCGCTACGTAGCGACCGAGCGATCGTCCCGCTCGGTCGCTACGTAGCGACCGAGCAATCGTCCCACTCAGTCGCTACGTAGCGACCGAGATCGAGCCAAAGCTCGGGCGCTACGTAGCGACCGAGCGATTGTCCCGCTCGGTCGCTAAGTAGCGACCGAGCTCGAGCCAAAGCTCGGTCGCTACGTAGCGACCGAGCTCGAGCCAAAGCTCGGTCGCTACGTAGCGACCGAGCGATCGTCCCACTCAGTCGCTACGTTGCGACCAAGCGCTCGTCAGCCAAACTCGGTCGCTACGTAGCGACCAAGTGCTCATCCCGCTCGGTCGCTACGTAGCGACCGAGCTCGAGCCAAAGCTCGGTCGCTACGTAGCGACCGAGCTCGAGCCAAAGCTCGGTCGCTACGTAGCGACCAAGCGATCGTCTCGCTCGGTCGCTACGTAGCGACCGAGCTCGAGCCAAAGCTCGGTCGCTACGTAGCGACCGAGCGATCGTCCCGCTCAGTCGCTACGTTGCGACCGAGCGCTCGTCAGCCAAACTCGGTCGCTACGTAGCGACCAAGTGCTCATCCCGCTCGGTCGCTACGTAGCGACCGAGCGCTCGTCCTGCTCGGTCGTTACGAAGCGACCGGGCTCGAGCCAAAGTTCGGTCGCTGTGTAGCGATTGAACATTTCCGAACATCGATACGACACCAGTTCTTGCATTCTCGTCAAAACCTTCGAATGCTATCTCCCAAAGACCGTAGCAAGCTCAGTCCATATTTCCCGCCATTCTAATTCATCGATCAAACTTCGCGGATTAGAAACCGCGGAAAACTCGTAATAAACGTGTCGAGTCGGAAGACGGCCCAAAGGGACCTAAAACACTACTCGAGGCCCATCCTATGATTTTCCTAACCAAAAGCCCGTAAACCACAGCATGGTTTACGCTTGGCCCACAAGGAAGGATAAATGTCAAGTTTCCACGAATAAATACGGAAGTTTTGAAGATAATTGTGAAGATCGGGAAAAATGGAATATCTCCATTTTTATGCTATGACGGCTTAAGGGCAGAAGAGTAAAAGCGTAAACCGTCCTTGGAGCTAGTATATAAGGAGTCCTAGGCGAGGAGCAAGAGAAAAAAAAAACTTTTTCAGAGCAAACTTAGCACTTAAAGCAATTTAGGCATTTTTCCGTTTTTGTTTCGAGCTGCGACTCAATTAGGTTTAGCCGTCTTGGGGTTACTAGAACTAGGAATCTCGCCGACAGCTCTCTAGCCCAGGCTTATACCTTGTTGTAAACGCTCATACGCAGATTCGGAATAAGATCTACTTTGCTCTCTTTTCGATTTCGCCATTTTATCGTTGTTGTTCTCGTGTTCTGATTGCTTGACGTGTGGTAATTAACAGATATCCGGGTCCTCTGGGAAATTAGGGTTTTCCTAGTTTCCTTATTTAAACGGAAATCGACAGTGTGAATTTTGGTTCCCACAGTTTGGCGCTAGAAGGAGGGGGATAACGGATCAATCTAACCCGCAAAAGCCACACGACTCTCAGTCAGACATGTCAACTAACAACGCGGATAACATGCAAACTCCTCTTAACGGAGGCAGCGGCACCGATCTCCACACTCCAGTAGCGGACGTATCCGCGGCCAACGCGCAAACCAACGCCGCGACGCTCAAGGAGTTTAAAAAGATGTTCGCCACCTATGAGAAAAGGTCGGAAGAACAGGATAAGCTCGTGAAATCCTTGACCAAACAGGTTGAAATCTTAACGGCAAGAAACCAAGCTATCCGTCCCCGCGGAACCACCAAAATCCGCGGGAAGAGGCTCGACTTCGCCACCCCACTCGATAGAGCAGGAGTCGCACGGGAACGACCTTCCGGTCAAAACCCTAGCGAGAAATCTCCAATCGAAAAGGGGAATCCTGAAAATCTTCCGCCCCCTGCAAAGGACTCGGAGGATAACGAAGCCGAACACATTAACCTGGATCCTAACGATGTCTCCAACGACACCGACGAGAATGTCGACAGACACCCAAGAAGGACCAGAAGCCGATCCGCTCGGGAAGGCTCCCCGTTCGAAAAACCAATGACGGAAGAAGAAGAAGTCGCCTATTGGAACGAACAAGAGGAGCTGACAGGCTCGGAAATCTACTGACGAGACATCGAATATCCGCGATCTTCGCGACTACATCACTAAGACTGCGGCAGAAGTGAGAGCCGTAAAGTCTCAAATCCATCATGCTACTAGTGCTGCCACCGAGATTGATCGACTGTTGATAGGAGCTCGAAAGACCCCCTTTACCAATCGAATTTCGGATATGAGGGTGTCCGATCCGGGAAAAATCAAAGTACCGAAGTACGATGGTACTACTGATCCAAAAGCACACCTTCTGGCTTTCCACATCGCGATGGGAAGAGCAAGACTGAAGGACGGCGAAAAGGATGCCGGCTATTGCCGCCTGTTTGTTGAAAATCTTGAAGGAGCAGCGCTCGAATGGTTCGCACGCATTTTGTCGCAACACCATCGGGAGTTTTCGACAGCTCGCATCGGAATTCCTCAAACAATACTCTGTATTCATAGACAGAAAAACTTCCGATGTTGATATCTGGAGTCTCTCCCAGAGGGAAGACGAACCCCTCCGCGAGTTTATCAGTCGGTTCAAGCTGATAATGTCCAGGGTCATCGGGATAAGCGACAAAGTGGCCATCGACGCGCTGAGAAAGACGCTCTGGATAACTCTCGACAAACCGCGAACTATCCAGGACGCCCTCCACAAAGCAACGGACTACATCATAGTTGAGGAAGAAACTAAAGTCTTATCGCAAAAACATAAGGCGGCAAGACCATCCTCGAAAGATGCGGATCCAAAAGGGAAAAAGAAGAACTCTCGTAACGACAAGTACGTCCATCACGAGGGGGAAGATCTCCAAGGGGCGCATAACTATGCGATCAATTCAGATCAAGGCCGGACCACGGGCAACACATGGACTCGCAATCAAGGGTATGACGAAAACACCTTCTGCGAGTTCCACCAGTCCCAAGGACACTCCACGACCAACTGAAAAGTTTTGGGAGCAAGACTGGCCGCGAAGCTACTCGCTGGAGAACTTTCGGAAGTAACTAGCGTCAAGGATCTCATCCTCGATTCTGATCGACCTCCAAAGACGGATAGAAATCCGCCCGCTGAAAAATCCCCTCAACGAAACCAACGTGGGGATAAACGCGGTAGGAGGCCGGATGACAAAGGGAACGATAACAATCGTCGCAGAGTCAATATGATCATCGGAGGATCACAATACTGCGGCGATACCGTGTCGGCCATCAAAGCTTACGAACGGAAGGCAGAGTCGAGTGCAAATTGGCCTACATGGTCTCCTCCTCGAGACGGCCAAAGTTGCTCGATCACCTTCACAGAGGAAGAAGCCGGCGGTATCGACCAACCTCACTGCGACCCGCTCGTCATAGATCTCGTCATACGAGATTTAGAAGTCGGAAGGGTACTCGTCGATACGGGAAGCACGGTCAACGTAATCTTCCGCGACACTCTCAAGCGGATGAGCATCAAACTCGGAGAAGTAATTCCGACGCCAAAGTCGCTCACGGGTTTTTCAGGCGAAGTATCGATGACTCTCGGATCAATCCAATTGCCAGTCATGGCCAAGGAGATCACGAAAATCGTCGAGTTCGCGGTAGTCGATCATCCCGCTATCTACAACGTGATCATGGGAACCCCATGGCTCAACGCCATGCAGGCAGTCCCGTCACCCTACCACCTGGGTCTCAAGTTCCCAACGCCGAACGGAGTCGCGGCCATCTGGGGATGCCAAAAACAGTCGCGACTATGCTTCCTCACGGAGCACAACTTAAGGCAAATCACGGCTTCTGCAACTGCAAACGGCAAACGCGCGAAGATAGATCGATCTTCAGCCAAAACCACCCCTGGAAAATACGGATTAAAGTCGTCTACCGACGCAAACGCATCGGACGTCGAAGCTCGACATAAATCCGAAGCCCACGCGACAACTCAACTGGAACATCCGGAAAATAGCGTCGACCCAGCCACGATCGACACAGTCAAGGCGGAAATCGCAACATCTACCACCGAGTAAGAACACTCGCGGCATGAAACAGAACTACGAGATGGCTTGATCCTCGAAAGGGGTACGTAGGCAGCTCGTCAAAAAGACGAGTTCAGCTATCCCCCTCTCTAAAAAGGGGGGGGAGTGGGTGCGTATACTCGTATACTCCCACTTAGAAAAATCTTCATTCTTGTAATCGAGTTTTTAGAAACTTCAAAAACTTTTACAATATACGTTGTCCTTTTTATCGAAAACGCTTACGCTTCAGAAACTTTCAGGACACGCCTGTAAACGTTAAGACATCCGGTTTACGCTTGCCTGCGGCCTCATCCGGCCCAAAAATCGTAAAATTTATCATCTTTCAAACACACAAAAATACATGTACAATCCTCGAAATAACTGCGAGACGTCGCAAAAGTTAAAATTCGAGGATAATATCAACAAATTGTCCGAACGCGACCACCAAAAACTTACACCCCGTTCGTAGATTGGCCCCGACGAACACGCTAGCCGTCTAAAACAAACGCAGGTCCAGCACAAGGACAAAAGCGCGCTACAACAAAAATCCAAAATTTTGGTTTAGCACTTCCAGTTAACTCTGAGAAGATGCTCGATTCGTACCATACAAGTCATATAAGCCGAGAACCTATCGCGGACTTTAAATCGATACAAGTCAGGAAGAAATCGCAACAGGAAAAACGATAGCCGGCTAGTCACCACACAAATCTTAACCGAAAGTAAACCTAGGTCTTGCCCTAAACCCAACGCTCTGGTCTCAAACATCTCAAGGCATGATATCTAAAAGATACGAGATCCTAAACCATGTCTCTCCGTTCGTATCTCAATTTTCTCGAAAATCGTAAAAATAAGTAAATTTTCGCGAAAATCACGAACGAACCAACAGATTGAACGTCTAAACAGAACTAGATACGAGATGACAACTCGTATTTACTTCGACCTTACTCAGGAAAACTCGGAACGAAACATTCATCATATAAATAAACCGCGTAAGGCGGTAAGGGATTCAAAGCCACCAACGGCCAGTCCCGGTAAATACAAATACGGCCATCTAGGGCTAGGCAAAATCCAAATTCAAAAGGCCACACTCGGCCGAAAACAGATAAAACAAAAAGACGAACATATTTCTTTCGATAAACTACTCCACCGCTCATAATCCAAAGTCAAAGTCCCCGGACAACGAAGCACCGAACGCATCCGCAGGACGATCCACTTCCTCGCCACCATCGGGAAACCCGGTCGAAACCTCCTCGGTATCAGGGGAAACCGGGATGGAATCCCAAAACCCTTGAATCCGCACGTCGATCGGAGGTATAAGCGCCTCAGCGTGGGCATGATCATTCATCCCACTCTTTATCAAGCTCATTTCGTCCTCGAACACGTAGTCATCAGCTTGCGTCCTCCAAAGACTTCCAACCGAACCGCGGCACTCACGAAGGTCACCCACCGAGGAAAAGGCATTCTTGAGGTTCCCATACTCAACCTGGAATTGAGAGGCACGAGTCTTCATCACCTCGACGATTTCCCTTTTGCCCTTCCTTTCCGCTTTGCGGATAGCCCGCTCATGATCGCGAGCAAGTTGCGCCTCTCGCTCCAACATCTTGCCTTGCACACGAGCAAGATCCCGCTCCGCTTTCTCCGCTTTGAAGCGGTAAACCCTGGCTTCTCTATGACCCTGCCAAATCGATTGACGTGTTATAAACATACATCGGACAATCGCCAAAAAATTCTCAAACAAAACTAACCCCATTGATGATGCGAGATTCTTCCGCAACAACTCTCGGCCTCGCTGATTCTTTCGTAGGAGGAGGAGCATCGAAACCCGGAGGCAGTCCAGCAAAAAAATCATCGAAATCCGGAATAGGGGCCTCGCTCGAACCGCTCCCATCGCCATAAGCAAGGTTCGGATCCCATCCTGGAAGCATAGAGTCATCCATCAAAAACTCTATGTCGCCAAGATCGACATCTTTTCCCTTCCAAGAGCTCGACTCCGGCACAGCTGTTGGAGCTTCGACAGGATTTTGGTCGTCAGGTTTGGAGTCGCTTCCCGTGTCCGTCGCCAAAGCAGGACCGGGTTGCACGAATCTTAGTGCCTTCCGAACCCTCTTTGGCGTAAAAGAAGTCCAGAAGAAGGGACGATTCCTGAGAAGATCCTTCACCACAATGATATCCTCAGGGAACAGAGCAAAAGGGTTGATGAAAGGACGATCATTCGGCAACCTCCGGAACAGTGGAATGCAACTCTCTTCGACGGATGCAGCGTCTATACGAACGAAGAAAAAGAACTTCTTCCACGAGTTGAAGTTCGAAATGAACTTCTTCACCACTGACATAAACTTCCGAGGGACCAACCTATGCTTATCCGTATCTGTGACAAGTTGAAGCCTCATAAGCACTTCATAATGATCGACGGAAAGGGAAAGGCCATGCTCATAGCTTAGGATCAGGATCCCGATAAGATGCTGAATGGCAAGGGGAGTCAACTGACTTATCGCAACTTCGAAACGATCCAACACTCGGACGAGAATTTCGGGTATGGGGAACCATAGGCGACAACGCACTACGAACGCTTCATAGCAAGTAAAGTAACCCTCCGGGGGGCTGTTAGCACATTCCCCGCGGCGGGGAACCCGAAACTCCACAGCATCCGGGATATGGTAGAACGATCGCATCATCGCGAGAAACTCGTCGATACTCCTGCTTGTATCCTCTTTCTCGACTCCACGATGGATCAAGACCGGGAACGATTTCTCCTTGGGAGGGGTCAACGAGCCATAATGAGCAACCCACCATGCCTCGTTCTCGGCAGGATGTACCGAGTGAGGCACGAACTCAATCTTCGGAACGATGAGCTCTTCATAAGCACTCGCGGACGAAGACCTTTTTTTCGCAACATTTTTCTTGCTCGACATCTTTACACTTCTCTTGAGAAAATTGAGGAAAAGGGTGGAGAGAAAAGAAGTTTTTCTTAAGAGAGATCTTAGACAAGAAAGTGAAAAAATTGTGAAACAAGTTACCTCCCTTCTTATAGGCATGAGGATTTACTATTCAAGCTCGGACTTTCGGATATTAATTCCATCCATCACGCCTAACTTGCCAAACATGCCTAATCGCACGCTAGGATCCTACGGTGCATGATCCTAACGGGCTGGGGGCTAACTATTGGGGTCAAAAACGGTTACGACGGAATTACCATCCGAAAATCGTCGGAGATCGTATTTCCGAAAGAGATAGTAAAAGGAAAGATGTAATTTTCGTAAAAATAACCAATACGAAGTTTTTACGAAGAAGTATCCTTTGGGATTCAAACCGAACGAATCAAGCTCAGTCACCACGCATACACGCCGTCCGGTCGCTATGCAGCAACCAAACCCGAGCCAAGCTCGGTTGCTACGTAGCGACCGAGCGCTCGTCCTGCTCGGTCGCTACGTAGCGACCGAGCGATCGTCCCGCTCGGTCGCTACGTAGCGACCGAGCGATCATCCCGCTCGGTCGCTACGTAGCGACCGAGCTCGAGCGAAAGCTCAGTCGCTACGTAGCGACAGAGCGATCGTCCCGCTCGGTCGCTACGTAGCGACCGAGCTCGAGCCAAAGCTCAGTCGCTACATAGCGACCGAGCGATCGTCCCGCTCGGTCGCTACGTAGTGATCGAGCGCCCGTCCCGCTCGGTCGCTACGTAGCGACCGAGCTCAGCCAAGCTTGGTCGATACGTAGCGACCGAGCCCTCGTCCCGCTCGGTCGCTACGTAGCGACCGAGCGCTCATCCCGCTCGGTCGCTACGAAGCGACCAGGCTCGAGCCAAAGCTCGGTCGCTGTGTAGCGATTGAACCTTTCCGAACATCGATACGACACCAGTTCTTGCATTCTCGTCAAAACCTTCGAATGCTATCTCCCGAAGACCGTAGGAAGCTCAGTCCATGTTTCCCGCCATTCTAATTCATCGATCAAACTTCGCGGATTAGAAACCACAGAAAACTCGTAGTAAACGTGTCGAGTCGGAAGACGGCCCAAAGGGACCTAAAACACGACTCGAGGCCCATCCTATGATTTTCCTAACCAAAAGCCCGTAAACCACAGCATGGTTTACGCTTGGCCCACAAGGAAGGATAAATGTCAAGTTTCCGCGGATAAATACAGAAGTTTTGAAGATAATTGTGAAGATCGGGAAAAATGGAATATCTCTATTTTTATGCTATGACGGCTTAAGGGCAGAAGAGTAAAAGCGTAAACCGACCTTGGAGCTAGTATATAAGGAGTCCTAGGCGAGGAGCAAGAGAAAAAAAACTTTTTCAGAGCAAACTTAGCACTTAGAAAAATTTAGGCATTTTTCCGTTTTTGTTTCGAGCTGCGACTCAATTAGGTTTAGCCGTCTTAGGGTTACTAGAACTAGGAATCTCGCCGACAGCTCTCGAGCCCAGGATTTTACCTTGTTGTAAACGCTCATACGCAGATTCGGAATAAGATCTACTTTGCTCTCTTTTCGATTTCGCCATTTTATCGTTGGGCTTCTCGTGTTCTGATTGCTTGACGTGTGGTAATTAACAGATATCCGGGTCCTTTGAGAAATTAGGGTTTTCCTAGTTTCCTTATTTAAACGGAAATCGACAGTGTGAATTTCGGTTCCCACAAGTTGCACAATAGGCTACAATAATTACACAATTTTCAGAATCAACCCAATCACCACACATCTTCCTATGGCCGCGGTCCTCATGGTGATTTTCCCTTACCACGGTCAATTTCTGGTCCTGGATCCAACACAAACAAACACACAATCACAAGGTTAGATTACAAAACAAGAATCAGTTCACATTGCATGGTCGGATCCAATCTAGTCAAGAACAATCATCAAAAAGGTCAAATCTGACCCCTTTAAAAAGAGATCCAAATACCAAATAAAATTCATGATAAATCATGACAATTCAGAAGAAAAATATTCCCATAATCAGATTCAAAAGAACAGGCTCAGATCATAGTGATCTCGGCCATGAACAGCCCACACAAGAACAAGGGGCTTTCATGGGGATTTTAAGATCGATAGATCCTTCCCTGTAAAATCATAAAACAATCCATGGTACAATATATATGAAGAAAACAGAGTAGAAGAAGTCAGAGTAAGGAGTGGCCAATCGATCCAAACCGGCCAGACTCACACGGCCATCATCCGTGGCCTTGTCCGGTTACTCTTGGCCACACCTCTCACCTTAGGAGTTCGGTCTCCAGGGGTGACTTCCTTCTCTTTCTCCTTTGCCTTCTCCTTGTCTTTCTGCCTCAAATCCATCCTCTTGATCACACGCCCAAACACACCAGGAACACTCAAGAACAATCTCTTGGATCAAATCGGCCAATCCAAGGTTTGTGTCTCTCTTTCTCTCTTGAATTTTCTCTGTGTTTCTCTCTGTGTGAAAGTGAGTAAAAATCGACCAGAATGGCAGAAATGAGAGAGAGAGGACGACTTAAACTGTCCCCAACCGCCTAGGCGAACAGTTACCAAAAATCACATCCCTTCTTCCCAAAACCGTCCCATAACCGTCCCATAACCGCCCATTGGCGGTGTCTCCCCTTTTCTTCCTTTGACAAATCGATCACTGAGCGTCAGCTCACACTCTGGAAGCTTGCCCACTCCCTGTCCCAAGTCTAAGACCAATTTGGTTGAACCGTCCTGCACCCGGACCATCGGCTCGCCCAGTAACCGTCCCGGACTCGTCCACACTGATCCGAACCAGAACGCACCGTTCACCGGATTGAGCTGACCTCCAGCTGTTCCCAGCTGAGTGAGCTAGTCCACCAGCTCCTGTGAGCTGAACAGATCATGGTGAACTGAATACCAGCTGAACCGAGCTGATTGAACTCAAACCACTCACTCAACTCCTTTACCCTTGTTTCCATCGTATCCTGGTTAAGCCTCAGCTGACTGATGCCCTTAACCTTCATTCAGGGCCATGATACGCTTGTCTCAAGGTCTAATGACCTGACTGGTGCGTCTCCCCGCACCATGGCCCGTCCGGGCGATCCTATCTAGGATCGGGGACATGACAAGTCTCCCCCACTAACTTGGGATTCGTCCTCGAATCCATGTTAAGTGTTTCCTCAGTAAGAAATTGTCTGTACCAATCCGGATACATACCTTTCATTTTTGCTTATGTTTCCCAAGTGATGAGGTCTTTACCGTTGTAATCCCACACCACTTTGATCATGGGAACTGTCTTCTTTCTCTTAGCTTTCTCTGACCGATCCACAATCCGAACCGGCAAGGTTTCCAAAGCCAGGTCCTTACCAACGTCAGCAGGAATCTCGGGCAAGACAATGTCTTGTTCAGACAAGCATTTCCGGAGTTTGGATACATGGAACACATTGTGGTATGCATCCATTGCTGATGGCAAGTCCAACTTGTATGCCACTGCACCCACTCTCTCTATGATCCTGAATGGACCCAAGTACCTAGGATCCAGTTTCTTTCGTCCAGAAACCCTGGTCCTACCCTTAAAGGTAATCATCTTGAGATACACCAGGTCATTGACCTCAAACTCAAGATGTTTCCTACGCTTGTCTGCATAGCTCTTTTGGCGGTCTTGCGCCTCTTTCATCTTCTCTTTGACCATCCTGATCTTCTCAGTGGTCTGTTCTACAATCTCAGGACCCAACATGCTACGCTCCCCCACTTGGGTCCAGCATAGGGGTGTCCTGCACGGCCTACCATACAAAGCCTCATATGGCGACATACCAATGCTTGTATGGAAGCTGTTGTTGTAAGCAAACTCCACTAAGGGTAAGTGTTTTTCCCAAGACTCTCCCCAGTCTAACACACACGCCCTGAGCATATCCTCCAAGGTTTGGATTGTCCTTTCAGACTACCCATCCGTCTGAGGATGATAAGATGTGCTCATATTCACTCTGGTTCCCAAGGCCTTTTGGAAAGCCTGCCAGAAATAAGATGTAAATCTTGGATCCCTGTCCGAGACAATGCTTGCTGGAACACCATGCAACCTCACTACCTCGTCTAGGTACACTTGCACAATCCGGTAGACCCCATCCCACTTCTTGATAGGCAGGAAATGAGCCGACTTGGTCAGCCGATCAACCACAACCCATACTGCATCTTTCTTATTCCTGGTCGTGGGAAACCCAGTCACAAAATCCATTGTGATGTGATCCCATTTCCATTCTGGTATGGGTAGGTTCTGAAGTAGACCACTGGGAACCTGATGTTCTGCCTTCACCAGTTGATAAGTGGGACACTTAGCCACCCACTCTGCAACATCAGATTTCATCCTCACCCAATGGTAGTACCTTTTCAGATCCCTATACATCTTGTTCAGTCCAGGATGAACTGAAAACTTAGACTTATGAGCCTGTCTCATAATCTCTTCTTTGAGTTCCTTATCATTAGGAACACTGACCCTCCCATTGACCAAGATGGTACCATTGTCAGTTGTCTGGTACTCGGTCTTGTCATTGGCGGCTACCTTCTTTAGATTTTCATCCAGGCCCTGTGCTTGCCTGATCCTGGTCAGGAGATCGGCCTGGTTCACTGCCTCCAACCCCAATGGCTCATCTGAACCAACCAAGGTGTTGAGGTTCAAGGACCTGATCATCCCTTCCAGTTCATCCGCCTCCCTCTCAGATGACACTTCAGCCCTTCTGCGGCTCAAAGCATCAGCCACTAGGTTAGCTTTCCCAGGATGATAAGCTATGTCCAGATCATAATCTGCAACAAACTCCATCCACCTCCTCTGCCTTAAGTTTAACTCAGGCTGAGTGAATATGTACTTCAAGCTCTTATGGTCTGTGAGTATTTGCACCCTGGCACCATAAAGATATGATCTCCATATCTTTAATGCAAATACTACTGCAGCCATCTCCAAATCATGGGTCGGATAGTTACCCTCATGCTTCCTTAACTGTCGGGAAGCATAGGCTATCACCTTCCCATGTTGTGTCAAAACACAACCAAGACCGGTTATGGATGCATCCGTATACACCACATAAGGCTGATCAGCCTCAGGCAACACCAGGACAGGTGCATTAGTCAACATGTTCTTGAGTGCTGCAAAACTTTTCGCACACTCCTCAGACCATGTGAACCTCACGTCCTTGCCTGTCAGCTTAGTCATAGGTTGAGCTATGCTCGAGAACCCCTTGACATATTTCCTGTAATAACCAGCCAACCCTAAGAAGCTTCTAACTTCCGTAGCATTCTTTGGCTGTGGCCATTCCTGGATACATTTGATCTTATCTTGATCCACTGAGACTCCTTTATCAGACACCACATGTCCAAGGAACCCAATGCTCTTCTGCCAGAAACTACACTTGCTTAGCTTAGCAAAGAGCTTCTGTTCTCTCAGGCGGCCCAACACCGCCCTAAGGTGTCTTTCATGGTCCTCCTTTGTCTTGGAATACACGAGTATATCATCAATGAAGATGATCACAAACTCGTCCAAGTATTCCCTGAAGATGTCGTTCATCATCTTCATGAATGCAGCAGGTGCATTGGTCAGTCCGAACGGCATAACCACAAACTCATAGTGGCCATACCTAGTTCGGAACGCTGTCTTCCTCACATCATCTGGTGCAATGGGGATCTGATGATACCCAGAGGCCAAGTCAATCTTGGAGAACCACTTGGCTCCACGGAGTTGATCCAACAACTCATCAATCATGGGTAAAGGGTACTTGTTCTTCACAGTCACCCTGTTCAAACCCCTATAATCAATGCACAACCTAAAGCTACCATCCTTTTTCTTAACAAATAGGACTGGTGCTCCCCAAGGTGATACACTAGGGCGTATGAACCCCTTCTCAAGCAACTCCTCAAGTTGCTTCTTCAGCTCTGCCATCTCAGCTGGTGCCATTCTATATGGACTTTTTGATAATGGGGCCGTTCCAGGTTCCAATTCAATGATGAATGGGTCAGCCCTATCAGGGGGAATGCCCTGTAGTGCCCCAAACACATCCTGAAATTCCCGAACCAACGGTATACCCTCTGGGTCACAGGCCCCTACAACCTCATCAGTGTAAATGGTAGCCAAAAAGGCCTCACAACCATTTCCAAGCATCCGTTCTACTTGGACTGCTGAAACCACCAAACTACAAGAGGTTGGCTTGATTCCTTGGTACTTAATCGGGGGTCCAAACTCGTTCTCAAGTTGCACCCTTCCCCGGTGACAATCTAGAGTTGCCCGATACTTTCCCAACCAGTCCATGCCCAAGATAACTTCATGATGCTTGAGGGGGACAACAATCAGATCTATAGGCATCGGCCTATCCAAGATCACCACAGGGATGTCCTTAACCAGACCGAGTGAGTTCATAACTTGCCCTCCGGCCGCACTCACTCGTTCAGGACCATCCCATGTTCCATACTGGAACAAACCTTTTCCTATCATACTTGGACTCACAAAACTATGTGTAGCTCCAGTATCAAATAATGTGTGTGTTTCCACACCACCAATACTTAAGGTCCCTACACAAGACCCATCAAAGTATATCTATCCATCCTAGGTTCCATACCATGCAATTCTACTGGAATTGTAAAAGTAGTAGTCTAGAATGTTACCAGTGATCGCTTGGAAAGGCTGAGTCCCATCCACATCCTTGGATAGCTCATACACACGAGGTGTTGAGGTCTGGCCTCGTCCCTGGACTGGCCTGCTAGCCTCTCCACGTCCCTTACTTTGGTTGCCTTGCAACTTAGGGCAATCCCTGCGGTAGTGGCCCTTCTGGCCGCAGTGGTGACAGGTCCTGGACTCACCCAACGGGCTTGGACAATCCTTGGCTGAGTGATCCATCTTACCACATCGAGTACAGGCACCCATGGCCTTCCAGCACTCTCCACCGTGGTATCGACCACACTTAGGGCACTCTGACCTACCACTTGAGGTTTTACCCTCCTCGGTCGAGTCCCTCTTCCTCTTCTTGTCACCACTCTGACCCGAGGATACCACCAAACTCTTCAGCTTCTGCTTACCCTCCTCGGTGAGGTTGGTCTCCAGCAAGGCCATCCTCTCAACCAACTCAGAAACCGTGTGGAACTTACAAACAGAACAGTAGGTTCGAAGTTCCACCCTTAGGCCTCGGATGAACCTTCGGACTTGAACCTTCTCATCCTCCAGTTCTCTTCCCACATACCTCCTGAGTCGGTTGAACTCTTCTTCATACTCACGAACAGTCCTCCGTCCCTGAGTCAAGTCCAGGAACTTGGACTCCAAACGATCCCACGCCTCAGCAGGAAAGTACTTATGGTTGAACTCAACCTCAAAGTCAGCAAAGTGCTCAATGGTACCATTGGTACGCTTGTCCAAAGCTAACCACCAATTATGTGCATCTCCCTCCAGGAAGTGTACTGCTATGTCCTTCTGGTAATCCTCAGGACATCGTGTGGACTTGAAGTTTCGAACCAACCTGGTTCTCCACTCGTCCGCCTCCATAGGATCAACACTTCCAGCAAAGTGTTTGGTTCCCAACTTGGAGATATGCTCCAGCACCTTCAGGTAGTCCATACCATGCACTGGCCTGACCGGTGGGTCTATCTCAATCACCTCAGCCACACGGCTAGCACCAACATCAGCCACTCCAGCAGCAACCCAAACCGGGGGATTAGCCTGTCCCACGGACGAGTTCACCAATGGTGTGAACGCCTGTGTCAAGGAGGCTATCTGAGCTCCCATGATCTGCATAGCCTCCACCAAGCCCCTTATGGTCGGCTCAATGACCTCCTCGGCACCAGTGACCCGAACATTGTTTGCATCAACATTCTGGCCACTCCCAGCACCAACGTTGGACGACCCAGTATCCTCTCCATGGACTTGCTCTTGCTGCTCGTCCACATTAGTTTCATTAACCTCAGTAGGAAGAGTTGGACCCACTGGAAGTCCGGTTGCATTGTCCACCTGCTCCACCAGAGCGGGTAGCACTGTTGTTGGAATGGTTCCAGCTGGTAACACTCCGGTCTGTTCAGCACCATCCTACCCCACTGCTCCAGTTGCCTCCTTTCCTTTCAGAGATTTATACCTTCTTGTACCCTTAGGAGTTACAAACACAAACAAAAGGTTAGTCCACAACTGAACACACAACCTCAATCACTCCTAAGTTAATCAGTACAAAAGATTACTTAGAACCCAACAATCTCACCATGAGTCCAAACGGCCAAGTGTGTGGTGAACCAATAACCCAACAAATCCTAGAATCAAGAAGGCTCTGATACCAACTTGTAAGACCCGATCCTGGATTCCCCAATCCAACCAGACCGCGGCCTCACCAAACAATGCAACCAGTTTCATTTACATATTCTAGTTCAAGTGTTAAATAATTCTAAGCCTTTTTCAGAGTTTTGAGGTTCCAACATTCACACTTAAACAATCCAACATCGACAAGGGCAAATAGATATTTCATAGATAATAACCAAGGTTCATACATCATTCATCATCCTAATAAATAGATCACACACTAGAATCGCATAAGTTCACAAGTTGCACAATAGGCTACAATAATTACACAATTTTCAGAATCAACCCAATCACCACACATTTTCCCATGGCCGCGGTCCTCATGGTGCTTTTCCCTTACCACGGTCCATTTCTGGTCCTGGATCCAACACAAACAAACACACAATCACAAGGTCAGATTACAAAACAAGAATCAGTTCACATTGCATGGTCGGATCCAATCTAGTCAAGAACAATCTCGGCCATGAACATCCCACACAAGAACTAGGGGCTTTCATGGGGATTTGATTAGGCCAAGGCCTTAAGATCTATAGATCCTTCCCTGTAATATCATAAAAAAAATCCATAGTACAATATATATGAAGAAAACAAGTAGAAGAAGTCAGAGTAAGGAGTGGCCAATCGATCCAAACCGGCCAGACTCACACGGCCATCATCCGCGGCCTTCTCTAGTTACTCTTGGCCACACCTCTCACCTTAGGAGTTCGGTCTCCAGGGGCGACTTCCTTCTCTTTCTCCTTTGCCTTCTCCTTGTATTTCTGCCTCAAATCCATCCTCTTGATCACACGCCCAAACACACCAGGAACACTCAAGAACAATCTCTTGGATCAAATCGGCCAATCCAAGGTTTGTATCTCTCTTTCTCTCTTGAATTTTCTCTGTGTTTCTCTCTGTGTGAAGTGAGTAAAAATCGACCAGAATGGCAGAAATGAGAGAGAGAGGACGACTTAAACTGTCCCCAACCGCCTGGGCGAACAGTTACCAAAAATCACATCCCTTCTTCCCAAAACCGTCCCATAACCGTCCCATAACCGCCCATTGGCGGTTTCTCCCCTTTTCTTCCTTTGACAAATCGATCACTGAGCCTTAGCTCACACTCTGGAAGCTTGCCCACTCCCTGTCCTAAGCCTAAGACCAATTTGGTCGAACCGTCCTGCACCCGGACACCCGGCTCGCCCAGTAACCGTTCCGGACTCGTCCACACTGATCCGAACCAGAACGCACCGTTCACCGGATTGAGCTGACCTCCAGCTGTTCCCAGCTGAGTGAGCTAGTCCACCAGGTCCTGTGAGCTGAACAGATCATGGTGAACTGAATACCAGCTGAACCGAGCTGATTGAACTCAAACCAACACTCGTCCAGCTGCCTAAACACTCACTCAACTCCTTTACCCTTGTTTCCATCGTATCCTGGTTAAGCCTCAGCTGACTGATGCCCTTAACCTTCATTCAGGGCCATGATACGCTTGTCTCAAGGTCTAATGACCTGACTGGTGCGTCTCCCCGCACCATGGCCCGTCCGGGCGATCCTATCTAGGATCGGGGACATGACATGACCGCTCTTCATCAAGCTCCGTCTTCATCCGCTCCATGTACTGAACAATACTCGAGGAAGAAACAGAGAGCTGAGATGATGAGGTTGAGATAGCTTCAGAGGTACGACCGATACCATACCGACGACCCTTCTTAATAGGAACATTCTACAAAAGAAGAGTAGAAAGATTTTAAAATTTTATAAGAACTATAAATATAACATGTTAATCTTCAAGCAGCTGGATTTGAAGTAACCGATCCAACATCTAACTGAAGAAGAAATAAACTGACTCGGTTTCTGTTTTGCTATATATAAAAGTCACACAACCTTTAACTGAATTCAAACTGACAGTTCTACTGAAGTGAAACCAAACCTATATTAGGAGCTTGAGAACGAATCCTAAAATTCTAAGTTATAGGCTGGAGAAAAAAAAAAAACAACTGACCACATAAAGTAGACATACCTCGAGAACCAGTTGGTTGATCTCTTTGCGGGACAGCATGTTAGAAGCTGTAGATCCATCATTCGCAGACAACTGATGAGACTGCTGAAGTTGTGCTTCTTTGTCCTCCTTCAGCTTACTCAGAGTTGCCAACAGCTCTCTCGCAACAGGATCTTGCACCTCACCGGTTTGTTTATTGGTGTGCATATCCCTCATCAATTCTAACCAATCTGGTGGCACACCACCCCTTTCAGCAGTCTTCCAATAAACACACAAATGATATAAGAGTATCAGTTCAATGTATATGATGAAATTAATAAAGTTGAAAAAAAAAATACCGCTTACCATTTCTATCTCACGTTCCTCTCGTGTCTTAGCACCACCATTGTGTACTGCTTCACCTTTTCCACCACGCTTGCTTCTTCTATTAACAGAATTGGTAGCTGCAATATGTGCAGTAGCATCGAGCTGCCAATAGGCTTTAAACCCGTCCCACACATCTTGATTCAGACATATGGGTTTATCCTTCTTCAGCCTCCACTTTTTCTTCCACTCAGTCACGTTGCTCGTGTACTGCTTTCTAGCCTGCAAATTAAAGGCTGTCCGCACATCATTGGTGAAAGCAGGGTCCCAGTTCCAATCTTGCTGCAATGAACATGCAAACACAACAAACATATGCATAAGTCGAAATTAATCTGTAACCAAGCGGACATTTACATTACAAAAAGACATTACCGCAAATGAACGGAGCCACATCTTCTGAATTTCTAATGGAACATGTGCATACGTCGGATAAGGCAACTCAAGGAGACTGTGAAAGCATTTCAAAATCGACTTGCAAATTGCATTGCGATTTCTTCGCCTAAACCTATAAACAATGAATACATAAGCACATAGCAAAATAGAAATGATTAGATTAAGAGTTAAAAATTTACCAGCTAGTATTTGGTTCTCCATTTGGGGTCAGCTTAGGAAGCAACTCTCGTCCTGGTGCCACCAACAACTCGTTCTGTAACCTATCCTCGATGATTGATGCTGGATGTGGCTGAGGGACACTTGTTCCTTGTGCAGCCGGGGAACCCAGACCAGCAGATGAGGAAGATGGAAAAGAACCGGCGAGAAAATCCGCATAAGACCTCGAGTTAAAAAAAAAATTAACACTTAGAACAAGAAATGAAATGTTTTTGACAGAGAGTTAACAACATAACCGATCAAATCTATGTACTTTTAGAGTTTTAATTACCACAACCTATAAGAAGCTATCAACATCATACAAAAAAAATCATTTGACAAAATCAAAACCGATGATTCATTCACACGAAGCAGACCAAGAATCTATCAAAATCATAGACGGGAATTTTTTCCATAATCAAAACCGATAATCAAGCATTCAGACGAAGCAGGACAAGAAGCTATCAACATCATAACGAGAAATCATTTGCCCTAAAACCTAAACTAAACAAACGAAACTCATAAAACTTACATCTTTCGGCTGAGATTTTCGAGAGAGAGAGAGGGAGAGAGATGGGAATGAAGGGACGGCGAGATCGACGGAGAACGGCGGGGGAGAGCGACGGAGAACGGCGGGGGAGAGCGACGCAGAATGGAGGGGGAGATCGACGCAGGTCGAGATCGACGGGGATGAAACAAGGAGGCGATTTCGTCGAGAGGGGGAGGATACGGATTAGGGTTAATGCGTTTCTGGATTTATATATAACGCTTTCCGACCACCATAATGGTTGGAAATCGGTCAGAACATTCCGACCGAAGCCAGTCAGAAATCCGTCGGAAATTGACTATTTTTTTTAAAACAAAATCCGCTTTGAATCATTCATTAAAATAAAATAAAACATATGAAAAATATTTTATTTAAAAGTACTCAAACTTACTAAAAAATATTTTCTCTTAAATATTACAAAATATATAATATCTTTCTAACTTATAAAAGTTTTTAAAAAATATTGAAGATTTTGTTTTTAAAAAAAAATCCGCTTTGAAACATTCATTAAAATAAAATAAAACATATGAAAAAAATTTCTAAAAAGTACTCTGACTTACAAAAAATATTTTCTCTTAAACATTACAAAATATATAATATCTTTCTAACTTATAAAAGTTTTAATTAATCCGAATTAGATGAATATTCTGAAGAAACCGAGTCTTCGTTGAATTCTCCTTTCTCCGACTCCGAATCTGAGAATACTTCGTTGTCACCTACACCAGTAAAATCAACAACAAGATCGATTTCGCTTCCATCAACATGAAGATCACCTATGGCACTGCTCGAGGATTGTTGCATCGCAGCCGTATCCGAAACTCCTTCCAATTTCTCCGTGGAGTTATATGGGTCACGGTGACCCAAGGGTCTTGTTTATTCCTCACACGAGGATACCGAATATAAGTTACTTGATCAGCTTGTGAAGCCAGAATGAACGGATCATAGTTTGCAAGACTTCTTCTGGAATGAACTGATGTTACTCCAAACTCGTCAATTCGTACACCATATCCAACGATCGGGTTGTACCAATCAGCAAAGAAGGCAACACACCTCAAATTAAGGATCCCCGGATAGTGAATCTCCAATATCTCACGCAAAATACCATAGTAGATTACTTCGCCAGATCTAGCAGATATACCATGATTTATAGTTGGCTGCGTAGTGTTTTCGCTGAAAATCTTAAAAGCATATCCACGCGTGCAATACATCGGGTACGACACAGCAACAAATTTGGGACCAAGGGCCAACTCCTCTAACCATGGCTGAATAGGATCTCCTCTAGACAAGAGAAACCTTACCTGCATAGTAGTCACAAATTTAAGTAATGCACCATGTACAAAAAATCAAAAATTCAGAAGTAATAGAGAATAGATTTGAAAAACTTACATAGAATTTTAGCCAATTTACAAACTCGTTTTCTTTTAGTGCAGAAAGCTGATCTTCAGTGTAATTAGGATATGCACCCCTTATTTGCTCCATGTAAATCCTGCCATTGAAATCATAATTAGTTACAAATTTATTTACAAAATAGGATTCTTAATATATCATACTAAAACATAACTACCTTTCGTATGTCATTACTTCTTCGCAGTTTGCTAAAATGTACTTATGTAAGTGCATGTGCTCTTGTTCGGTGAGTCTTCTACTTTTTCCTTTTCCACTTAATCGACCAATTTGGGAAAATATGGTAGGCACCTCGACGGGATAAACTGTTCTCTGCCCTCCATCATCATGTCTTGATGGTTTTCGACTTTTAGTTTGTACTTCTGGGGCAAAATAGTAAGCAGCGAACTGGGATGTTTCCTCATTGATGCTTTGTGAAACAATAGAACCCTCAACTCGGCTTAAATTTTTCACTTTCTGCTTGAAATGATACATAGAACGCTCAACCAGGTACATCCATCGATATTGAACCGGGCCCCCAAGTTCTGCTTCTCGAGCGAGATGGATTGGAAGATGCTCCATAACATCAAAAAAGGAAGGTGGAAAAATCTTCTGGACATTGCATTGGATTATCGGAATCATTTCTTTCAAGTTTCTAATTCCATCTGCTGTTAATGATCTCGAGCACAAATCTCGAAAGAAAGCTGCTATTCCTGTAACAAAGAAAAAATTATGTTAGATATGAAAAGATACTATGTAACAGGTGAAGAAGTTATTAAATACTAAATTTACCTGCTATTTCTTCATGTACATGTTTTGGAAGAAGACCAGCGAAGAAAAATGGGAGAAGACGCTGCATCATGACATGACAATCATGACTTTTCAAACCAGAAAACTTTCCTTCTTCGCGATTAACACAGTTCCTTAGATTTGACGCATATCCATCTGGGAATTTGACGCTATCTATAATCCAGTCGAAGAACTCTTGCTTTGCAGCTGCATCTAACCGATAAATAGGCATTGGAAGTCTTCCTCTCCCATCCACGTGGAGAGATTCCCGGGCACATATATCTGGCAAGTCTAATCTAGACTTCAGGTTGTCTTTCGTCTTTCCCTTGACATTGAGAATGGTATTCATGATGTTGTCAAATATATTCTTCTCTATATGCATCACATCTAAATTATGCCTAAGTAGATGGTTCTCCCAATACGGCAACTTCCAAAAAATACTTTTCTTGTGCCAGTTGTGATGTTCGCCATATCCATAAACTGGATCATGCCCATTTCCCCCACATTTAGCTGTCGATTCCACACCAAAATCTCTGAGTTGAGTCAGGATAGATTTTCCATCTATTTCTGGTGGCGGACCATCAAACACCTTTTTGTTCTTAGTAAACAAAGTGGTGCTTTTTCGATACGGATGGTCATGGGGTAGATATCGTCTATGACAATCAAACCAACATGTCTTCCTTCCATTCTTCAGTTGAAACGCATCTGTGTTATCTTGACAGTAGGGACACGCTAATCTTCCATGTGTTGTCCATCCAGATAACATTCCGTATGCGGGAAAGTCACTTATGGTCCACATAAGCACTGCACGCATTATAAAATTCTGCCTAGCAGATATATCATACACTTCAACTCCTTCGGCCCATAGCATTTTCAGCTCATGAATCAATGGTTGCAAATAGACATCAAGGGATCTTTTAGGATGTGCAGGACCAGGAACTAGAATTGTGAGAAAGAGAAACTCTCGTTTCATGCACAATGATGGAGGTAAATTGTATGGTGTTACAATAACTGGCCAAAGAGAATATTGTCTCCCATGGCTTCCGAACGGGTTGAATCCATCCGTACATAATCCAAGGTAAACATTTCTTCTCTCAGATGCAAAACTAGGATACACTGACTGAAAATGTTGCCAGGCTTTCGCGTCTGATGGATGAGCAATTTCTCCGTTGCTGTTGTGTTCACCATGCCATCTCATAGCATCGGCGGTATGTTTGGATTGGTATAACCTCTTTAGTCGGTCTGTTATCGGCAAGTACCACATTCTCTTATATGGGATTTTAGTCTTTCGACTTGTTTTTTGAATGTCTTCCTCAAATCATAATGAATATTTTAGGTCTTGGATGGATCACAATCATCAAGATCCATCTACTGGACTTTTGACAGAAGAATTTGCGGAAGGTCTTCAACAATTCATGTCATTTGCGTCAAACCAGCCGAGGACTTTGGAAACGGGTAAGATGTACTGTCATTGTCCAATTTGTCAAAATCGTAGATTTGGTACAGTTAGTGGTGTATGGAAGCACTTATATAGTAGAGGATTTATGGCGGGTGGTCTGTTATCGGCAAGTACCACCCGCCATAAATCCTCTACTATATAAGTGCTTCCATACACCACTAACTGTACCAAATCTACGATTTTGACAAATTGGACAATGACAGTACATCTTACCCGTTTCCAAAGTCCTCGGCTGGTTTGACGCAAATGACATGAATTGTTGAAGACCTTCCGCAAATTCTTCTGTCAAAAGTCCAGTAGATGGATCTTGATGATTGTGATCCATCCAAGACCTAAAATATTCATTATGATTTGAGGAAGACATTTTGTATTGTAGAGAATTGTTTTTTAGAGATGAATCTGTGAATGAGCCAGGACCGGCGTCGTGATATTTAAAGAAACATTTCTGACCACTTTTGACCGTTTCTGACCGATTTCCAAATTGGAAATTTCTGACCGATATCCGACTACAACTTTCGGTCGGAAATTTCCGACAGATTTCCGACAGATTTCGTACGGATAATATTTTAAATTATTTTTGTCAGAAAATGGTCGGAAATTTCTGACCGTTTTCTGTCGACTTTTTAGCCGTAGGAAAGTTCTGACCATATCAGATTTCTGTTGGAAATCTGTCGGAAATTTCCGACCAAAAAAATATCGGTCGGAAGCTCGGTCAGAAAAGACTTTCTTTCTTGTAGTGGTATAGACGCTGCGTCTGTCGAAGAGAGTTGAATTCCACTGTTCCGGAGGTTACCGACCGATCATCCTTTCATCAATCCTCTTGCTCCGTTCCCCGAGGACATCATTGCGGTGAGGGATCTTCTTAGGAATGGTCCCTTCTTTTAGACTTCCTTTACGCCGAAGAGGATTCGGAAGGCACTGAGGTTCGGGCATCCTGGTCCTGCCTCGGTTGCGGACGCGGGAAGCGACTCCGAACCTGACGACCAGGATCCCGTTGTAGCTCCAGCAGCTATGCCGGAGTCGAGCTCTTGGAAGGGAAAGGATATCGACCTTGGCGACATAGAATTTTTGATGGATGATTCTATGCTTCCAGGATGGGATCCGAACCTTGCTTATGGCGACGGGAGTGGCTCGAGCGAGGTCACTATTCCGGATTTTGATGATTTCTTTGCTGGTCTGCCACCGGGTTTTGATGCTCCTCCACCTGCGAAAGAGTCGGCAAGGCCGAAAGTCATCGCGGAAGGGTCCCGAATCATCAATGGGGTATGATTTTTTCGAAAATATTTGTGATCGCCTAGGTTTTTCCTTTTATGCTTACAATGCGTTAACTGGTTTCGCAGGGCCTCAACTTGCTTGGCTCGGCCATTGAAGCGAGCCATAGGGAGGCAATGGTCTATCGTTTTAAAGCGGAGAAAGCGGAACGAGATCTCGCTTGCGTGCAAGGCGAGATGTTGGAGCGAGAAGTGCAACTTACTCATGATCATGCGCGGGCTGTCCGTAAGGCGGAAAGGAAAGGCAAACGAGAAAGCGTCGAGGTGATGAAGACTCGTGCCTCTCAATTCCATGATGAGTATGGGAACCTCAAGAATGCCTTTACCTCGGTGGGTGATTTCCGTGAGTGCCGCGGTTCAGTCGGAAGTCTTTGGAGGACGCAAGCCGATGACTATGTGTTCCAGGAGGAAATGAGCTTGATGAAGAGCGGCATGAACGAACGTGCCCACGCTGAGGCGCTCATCCCTTCGATCGATGAGCGGATTCAAGGGTTCTGGGATTCCATCCCGGTTTCCCCTGATACCGAGGAGGTTCCGACCGGGTTTCCTGACGGTGGCGAGGAAGTGGATCGTCCCGCGGATGCGTTCGGTGCTTCGTTGTCCGGGGACTTTGACTTTGGATTATGAGAGGTGGAGTAGTTATCGAAAGAAAGATGCTCGTCTTTATATTTTATGTCTGTGGCCGAGTGTGGCCGAGAGATTTGTATGGGCCTATTTTGGCCATTTTTATTGTTTATCGGGACTGGCCGTTGGTGGCTTTGAATCCCCTTACCGCTTTACGGGGTTATTTATATGATGAATGTTCCGTTTCGAATTTTCCTGAATAGGGTCGAAGTAAATATGAGTTGTCGTCTCGCATTTAATTCCGATTAGACGTTCGATCTGTTAGTTCGTTCGTGATTCTCGTAAAAAATTACCTATCTTTATGATTTTCGGGAACATCGAGATGCGAACGGAGAGACATGGTTTTAGGATCTCGTATCTTTTAGATATCATGTCTTGAGATGTTTGAGACCAGAGCGTTGGGTTTAGGGCAAGACCTAGGTTTACTTTCGGTTAAGGTTTGTGCGGTGACTAGCCGGCTATCGTTTTTCCTGTTGCGATTTCTTCCTGACTCGTACCGATTTAAAGTCCGCGATAGGTTCTCGGCTTATATGACTTGTATGGTACGAATCGAGCATCTTCTCAGAGTTAACTGGAAGCGCTGGACCAAAATTTCGGATTTTTGTTGTAGCGCGCTTTCGTCCTTGTGTTGGACGTTTTTGAAGATCAAAAGAATGATCGAATTGCGTTTGTTTAAGACGGCTGGCGTGTTCGTCGGGGCCAATCGACGAACGGGGTGTAAGGTTTTTGGTGGTCGCGTTCGGACAATTTGTTCGTATTATCTTCGAATTTTAACTTTGCGACGTCTCGCAGTTGTTTCGAAGATTATACATGTATCTTTGAATGTTTGAAAGATGATAATTTTACGAATTTTGGGCCGGATGAGGCCGTAGACAAGAGTCTTAATGTTTCCAGGCGTGTCCTGAAAGTTTCTTGTGTTTAACTGACTCGTAAACGTTTTTCGATAAAGCGGAGCAACGTATATTGCAGTAAAAGTTTTTTAAGTTTCTAAAAACTCGATTATAATGATGAATATTTTTCTAAGTGGGAGTATACGAGTATACGCACCCACTCCCCCCCCCCTTTTTAGAGAGGGGGATAGCTGAACTCGTCTTTTGATGAGCTGCCTACGTAGATCAAGCCATCTCGTAGTTCTGTTTCATGCCGTGAGTGTTTTTACTCGGCGGTAGATGTCGCGATGTCCGCCTTGACCATGTCGATCGTGGCTGGGTTAACACTATTTTCCGGCTGTTCCGGTTGAGTTGTAGCGTGGACTTCGAACTCGTGTTGAGTTTCGACGTCCGATGCGTTTGCGTCGGCAGATGATTTTAATTCGTCTTTCCTTGGGGCGTTTTTGGCCGAAGATCGATCTATCTTCGTGCGCTTGCCGTTTGCAGCTGCAGAAGTTGTGATTTGCCTTAACTTGTGCTCTGCGAGGAAGCATAGCCGCGACTATTTTTGGCATCCCCAGATAGCCGCGACTCCGCTTGGGGTTGGGAATTTGAGACCCAGGTGGTAGGTCGACGAAACTGCCTGCATGGCGTTGAGCAATGGGGTTCCCATGATCACGTTGTAGATAGCGGGATGATCGACTACCGCGAACTCGATGATTTTCGTGATCTCCTTGGCCATGACTGGCAACTGGATCGATCCAAGAGTCATCGATACTTCGCCTGAAAAACCCGTGAGTGGTTTTGGTGTCGGAATTACTTCTCCGAGTTTGATGCTCATCCGCTTGAGAGTGTCGCGGAAGATTACGTTGACCGTGCTTCCCGTGTCGACGAGTACCCTTCCGACTTCTAAATCTCATATGACGAGATCTATGACGAGCGGGTCTCAGTGAGGTTGATCGATGCCGCCGGCTTCTTCCTTTGTGAAGGTGATCGAGCAATTTTGGCCATCTCAGGGAGGAGACCATGTAAGCCAATTTGCACTCGACTCTGCCTTCCGTTGGTAAGCCTTGATGGCCGACACAGTATCGCTGCAGTATTGTGCTCCTTCGATGATCATGTGGACTCTGCGATGATTGTTATCGTTCCCCTTGTCGTCCGGCCTCCTACCGCATTTATCTCCAGGCTGGTTTCGTTGAGGGGATTTTTCAGCCGGCGGATTCCTGTCCGTCTTTGGAGGGCGATCAGAATCAAGGATGAGATCCTTGACGCTAGTTACTTCCGAGAGCTCTCCAGCGAGTAGCTTCGCGGCCAGTCTTGCTCCCAAGACTTGGCAGTTGGTCGTGGAGTGTCCTCGGGACTGGTGGAACTCGCAGAAGGTGTTTTCGTCATACCCTTGATTGCGAGTCCACGTGTTGCCCGTGGTTCGGCCTTGATCCGAATTGATCGCGTAATTATGCGCCCCTTGGAGATCTTCCCCCTCGTGATGAACGTATTTGTCCTTACGAGAGTTCTTCTTTCGCCCTTTTGGATCCACGTCCTTCGAAGATGGTCTTGCCGACTTATGTTTTTGCGATAAGACTTTAGTTTCTTCCTCGACTATGATGTAGTTCGTTGCTTTGTGGAGGGCATCCTGGATCGTTCGCGGTTTGTCGAGAGTTATCCACTTTCTGAATTTCGACATGTACCAGAGCGTCTTTCTCAGCGCGTCGATGGCCACTTTGTCGCTTATCCCGCTGACCCTTGACATTATCAGCTTGAACCGACTGATAAACTCGCGGAGGGGTTCGTCTTCACTCTGGGAGAGACTCCAGAGGTCAACATCGGAAGTTTCTCTGTCGATGAATACAGAGTATTGTTTGAGAAATTCCGATGCGAGCTGTCGGAAACTCCCGATGGTGTTACGATGAAGGCGTGCGAACCATTCATGTGCTGCTCCTTCCAGGTTTTCAACGAACAGGCGGCAGTAGCCGGAATCCTTTTCGCCGTCCTTCAGTCTAGCTCTTCCCATCGCGATGTGGAAAGCCTGAAGGTGCGCTTTTGGATCGGCCGTACCATCGTACTTTGGTACTTTAATTTTTCCCGGATCAGACACCCTCATGTCCGAAATGCGACTGGTAAAAGGGGTCTTCCTAGCTCCTTCCAGCAGTCGATCGATTTCGGGGGCAGCACTAGTAGCATGATGGATTTGAGACTTTACGGCCCTCACTTCTGCCGCAGTCTTGGTGATGTAGTCGTGAAGATCGCGGATATCCGATGTCTCGTCAGTAGATTTCCGAGCCTGTCGGCGTTTACTGCGAGTGAGCTCGGTTTGCCTTTCAGCCAGCTACCCTTGTTCGTTCCAATAGGCGATTTCTTCTTCTTCTTCCGTCATTGGTTTTTCGAATGGGGAGCCTTCCCGAGCAGATCGGCTCCTGGTCCTTCTTGGATGTCTGTCGACGTCCTCGTCGGTGTCGTTGGAGACATCGCTAGGATCCAGGTCAATGCGTTCGGCTTCATTACCCTCCGAGTCCTTTGCAGGTGGCGGAAGACTTTCAGGGTTTCCCTTTTCGATGGGAGATTTCTCGCTAGGGTTTTGACTGGAAGGTCGTTCCCGCGCGACTCCTGATCTGTCGAGTGGGGTAGCAAAGTTGAGCCTCTTCCCGCGGATTTTGGTGGTTCCGCGGGGACGGATTGCTTGGGTCCTTGCCGTTAAGGTTTCAACCTGTTTTGTCAAGGTATTCACGAGCTTATCCTGTTCTTCCGGCCTTTTCTCATAGGTGGCAAACATCTTTTTAAACTCTTCGAGCGTCGCGGCGTTGGCTTGTGGGTTGGCCGCGGATACGTCCGCTGCTGGAGTGTGGAGATCGGTGTCGCTACCTCCGTTAAGGGGAGTCTGCACGTTATCCACGTCGTTAGTTGACATGTCTGATTGAGCGTGATGTGGCTTTTGCGGGTTAGATTGATCCGTACTCCCCCTCCTTCTAGCGCCAAACTGTGGGAACCGAAATTCACACTGTCGATTTCCGTTTAAATAAGGAAACTAGGAAAACCCTAATTTCCCAGAGGACCCGGATATCTGCTAATTACCACACGTCAAGCAATCAGAACACGAGAATAACAACGATAAAGTATAAGAAATCGAAGAAGAGAGCAAAGAAGATCTTATTTCCGAATTTGCGTATGAGCGTTTACAACAAGGTATAGGCCTGGGCTCGAGAGCTGTCGGCGAGATTCCTAGTTCTAGCAACCCTAAGACGGCTAAACCTAATTGAGTCGCAGCTCGAAATAACAAAAACGGAAAAATGCCTAAATTGCTCTAAGTGCTAAGTTTGCTCTGAAAAAGTTCTCCTCCATGCTCCTCGCGCAGGACTCCTTATATACTAGCTCCAAGGTCGGTTTACGCTTTTACTCTTCTGCCCTTAAGCCGTCATAGCATAAAAATGGAGATATTCCATTTTTCCCGATCTTCACAATTATTTTCAAAACTTCCGTATTTATCCGCGGAAACTTGACATTTATCCTTCCTTGTGGACCAAGCATAAACCGTGCTCTGGTTTACGGGCTTTTGGTTAAGAAATCATAGGATGTGCCTCGAGTCGTATTTAGGTCCCTTTGGGCTGTCTTCCGACTCGACACGTTTACTATGAGTTCTTTTGATAAAGAATGAACTTTCCGCGGTTTTAATTCGCAAAGTCTGATCGATGATTTAGAATAGCGGAAAGCATGGACTGAGCTTGCTACGGTCTTCGGGAGATGGCATTTGAAGGTGTGACGAGAATGCATGGACTGGTGTTGTATCGATGTTCGAAAGAGCTCGATCGCTACGCAACGACCGAACTTTGGCTCAAGCCCGCTCGCTACGTAGCGACCGAGCTTTGGCTCGAACTCGGTCGCTACGTAGCGACCGAGCGGGACGAGTGCTCGGTCGCTACGTAGAGACCGAGCTTTGGCTCGAGCTCGGTCGCTACGTAGCGACCAAGCTTTGGCTCGAGCTCTGTTGCTATGTAGCGACCGAGCGAGACGAGCGCTCGGTCGGTATGTAGCGGCCGAGCTTGGCCAAGCTCGGTCGCTACGTAGCGACCGAGCTTTGGCTTGAGCTCGGTCGCTACGTAGCGACCGAGCGGGACGATTGCTTTAGCTTGGTCGCTATGTAGCGACCGAGCGGGTCGGATGTTCGGTCGCTTCGTAGCGACCGGCATCGGCTCGGACTTAGTTGCTACGTAGCGACCCGACAGCGTGTATGTGCGGTAGTTACGCAACGACCAAGCTTAGTTCGTTTGATTTTGAATCTTCAAGGATACTTCTTCGTTAAAACTTCGTATTGGTTATTATTTTTTTACAAAAATTATCTTTATTTTTACTATCTCTTTCGGAAATACGATCTCTGAGGATTTTCGGGTGGTAATTCCGTCGTGACCGTTTTAGACCCCAACACTGACCTGACTGGTGCGTCTCCTCGCACTAAAGTCTGTTCGGACGATCCTATCCAGGATCGGGGACATGACAAAACTTAGAATGGATTAGATGATTAGAAAAGGGGGGTCTTATGTAGGGACCCTATGTATTGGTGGTGTGGAAACACACGTACTTTTTGATACTGGAGCTACACACTGCTTTGTGAGCCCAAATATGATCGGAAAAGGGTTGTTCCAGATGGGAACAGAGGATGATCCTTGCATAGTGAATGCAGCCGGTGGGCAAGTAATGCATTCATTAGGGCGAGTAAAGGATATCCCAATAGTGATCCAGGATAGAGTTATGCCTATGAATCTGGTTGTGGTCTGCCTTAAGAATCATGAGGTGATATTAGGCATGGACTGGCTTGGAAAGAACCGGGCCACTCTGGACTGTCACAGAGGAAGGGTGCAGTTTGAGAGTGGGTGTGGACCCCCGATCAGGTTCCAAGGTATTCGTCCGACCTCTGGATGCTTAGTGATATCAGCAGTCCAAGTGGAACGGATGCTTGAGAAGGGTTGTGAGGCCTTTTGGTCACAATCGCCACTAAGGAGGTTGTAGGGGCTGGTGACCCTGTAACATCCCAGTTCCTGAATAGGATCATTGGGACGGCCATGGTTCGAGCAAACGTACTAGTCAGTCTAAGGACATCAAGACAAGCGTTCCATGGCCAGATAAGAAGGTTAAGGACGTAAGGAAACTTAGACTTAACCTTATACAAGTCGAGAGTCAGCTAGGAAGAGTAAGACGGTAGCTGGACGGATGGAACAAGTAGCTCGACCAGCTCAACGGAGTTAGGCTAAGCTCACTCCAGCTCGGCCACTACTAAGTCAGCTCCACTAGCTGAACTACTAGCTCACTCAGCTGAGGCAGCTGGGAGTCAGCTCATCTCATCTGGACGGACTGTTCGTGTTTCGGTCCGATGGTCCGGGTCCGGGCTGGTGGCAGGCCATGGGGGTCTGGCCATGAGGCCATGGACCGTTTGGGCATGGGACAAGGCCGTGGGCTAAGTCCAGAGGGATTGGGTAAGGCCTTGGGCCTCTGTCCGACCCAAACCCATGCGGTATTGGCGAAGGGACGCATGCGGCCGAGAGGGTGTAACCCTTGGCCGATTGTGCCCATCCGCTGGCCAGTCATGCCTGTGCGTGGGGCAAGACTTACCCCCTCGTATTCTATAAATATGGGGTCCACTCTGTCGATTTCATTCATCCAATCTAGAGTAAAAATACTCAGAGAAATCATAGAAAGAGAAAGAAAGAGAGAGAGAGAGTTTCCGGCCAAAGCAAGGCCGATTGTGTGGTGGTTAGGTTTCCAGCGATCTGATCGTTTGTGAGGCAACCTCCGATCAAGTATGGGAGACCGAGAGTAGGAGAAGAGCATGGAGAACCCTGACACATTTCAGAAGGTACATGGTGGGCTATGGCTCCATCAGACCGAACAAACGGTCCTTGTGATCGCACCGCGGCTCTGTTCGGTCCATTAGACCTAACCGCTTCTCCTCTTCTTGTTTCTATCCGGCCCTTTCTCTTCTTTCTGATTATACACGAAGGGTTGTGTTGGTTCAGTCCAAGGAACACGTCCCTAGACTTGGTCGGTCATAACCAAACTGCTAACCTAGACGCTGGTCGGTTAGACGGTTGGTTCGAATCGCACCATAGACTGGGCGGTTGGGCTAAACGTTTGGTCATGTCCCAAGAGGCACGAGTGGCTAAAGGTCACGAGTTACCAAGGGTTGTGAGGTACCAAAGGTCACGAGTTCCAAAGGTTGTGAGTTGCCAAAGGGTGTAAGTAAGTAACCAAGGGTTACGGATGCCAAGAGGTACGAGGACCAAGAGGTACCAAGGACCAAAGGCGTGCATGTTCCATACGGTGCCTGTTCCTTAGGGATCAGACCATGTCTTGTCCGTTGAGATAAGTACACGGTTTGTCTAAGCCAGGGTAAGAGTCGAAAGGTCCGATCGGCCGTTTGGCCTAACCGGATTGGGCGTGAGGCTTACTCGTCCGTTGGATCCAGGCCCAAGGCCGGATCAGGTAAGGAAGTCCGTTAGGCCTTTGATCTGGACTTCATCTAGGCCGGTCGCACCTAGATTCTATCTGGATGGACGGATTGGTCTTCGG
The DNA here is from genome assembly GCF_020379485.1 of Brassica napus. NCBI lineage: Eukaryota > Viridiplantae > Streptophyta > Magnoliopsida > Brassicales > Brassicaceae > Brassica > Brassica napus. Next base: position 91,911 of record NW_026015637.1, read on the forward strand.
GACGATCCGGACTGTTCGTGTGTTCTGTTTATCTATTCTGGACTGTCTATCTGATTCTAAGTCAAAGGGTGGTTGGTTGAATGACTTAGGATTCGGTAGGCAGGTTCATATCTTTTGATAAGTATAATGTCCGAGGTTTATCTATGTTCTAGGAACCAAGCCAAGCATTGTAGAATCGACCAGTTCTATTCTCGATTAAGATTAATGCTTATCTGGTTGTGGTTTCAGGAACTAAGGATGGTTCTGGTCAAGCCAAGGAGCCGTGAAGGCTCGGTCAGTGAGAGGCTGTGTAACGTTGTGGTTAGATGATGCTAGGGATGAACTAGTGATTGTCTATGAAACGATTAAGAAGTTGTGGTTTTATAGTTTCTAAGTAATACATTTTATATACATTTATATTCCGTGGGCTATCTGTTCAATTGTTTAGAACCTCAGATTCGAACATGGCTTAGTAAATGAAAGACTTCAAATGAATCAAACACGCAAGGATTGAT